>NC_137011.1:23894363-23907650 GCF_032717465.1 Coenobita brevimanus | reverse complement strand
ATTTCCAAGTGCTGTGTGACAGTCTCTCGCCAGTCCAGACCTCACGCCCTCCACACTCCTCACTCAGCGGTTCACGCGGTATCAGAAACTGATTTCAATCATTTCATTCCCCCACCCTTATTATAACTGTATTGTTTTGAAACTGATTAATGTTATAAATTAATGAATGGTCTTCCTAATTAAGAAAAAAAAAAAAAAGGAATTACCATCTTGTATCATTCACTTATTCAATGTTCATTTACTCACAGACATATAAACATTTTGGCAATGATTATAGAATATTGTAGAACATTTATCTGCGATCCATTTCGTAAACAAATGACACTTCTAGCTATACTAGAAAATTTTTTACGGCATACAGAATAACAATAGTGGTTCATCACGCCTGACCACTCTGAGTGAACTGTTTCCTATCATTTCATTCTCGCCCTCCCAGACCTCACACTCCCCACATTTCTCACTCAGTGATTTGTGCGGCGTCGGAAATTGAATACAATCATTTCATTCCCTTGCCCTAATTTTTAACTGTATTGTTACGAAATTGATACATGTAACAAATGAATAAATGATCTTCCTAATGAATGAAAAAAATTTTATATATATATATATATATATATATATATATATATATATATATATATATATATATATATATATATATATATATATATATATATATATATATATATATATATATATAATATATATATATATATATATATATATATATATATATATCCATATATATATATATATATATATATATCCATATATATATATATATATATATATATATATATATATATATATATATATATATATATATATATATATATATATATATATATATATATATATATATATATATATATATAAAACACCATACTTTATCGTTCAGTAATGTATTCATTTATTCATTGACATACATACAGTACTCACACTGCATTTTTTCACAGCAAATTGTTGTGAAAAAAATATCTCCGTGAGTAAATTAAAACATTATTGAACGATAAGGTATGGTGTTTTATCCTTTTTTTTTTTTCCATTCATTGGGAAGATCATTTATTCATTTGTAACATGTATCAGTTTCATAACAATACAGTTAAAAATTAGGGCAGGGGAATGAAATGATTGTAATAATTTTTCGATGCTGCACAAATCACTGAGTGAGGAATGTGGGGTGCATGAGGTCTGGGCGGGTGAGAATGAAATGATAGGACACAGTTCACTCAGAGCGGGCAGGCGTGATGAACCACTAGTGTTATTCCGTATGCCATAAAAAATTTTCTAGTATAGCTACAAAATGTCTGTTTTTTTTTTTTCCGATATGAATCGCAAATAAATGTTCAATATTCTATAATCATTGCCAAAAATGTTTATATGTCTGTGAGTAAATAAGCACTGAATAATAAGTGAATGATACAATATGGTAATTCCTTTTTTTTTTTTTGGGGGGGGGGTTGTTCAATAGGAAGATCATACAACAAACTGTTGTGAACTAAAAATGCTGCAAATTATATGGCTGAACTCAACCTACATCGAAAGAGTGTGAGCGGTTGATTTCACTTGGACGAATCCTAAGTGAAAAGAGTGCGAGAGGTTGGATTTCACTTGGACGAATCCTGCATCGAAAGAGTGTGAGCGGTTTGATTCTTCACCAAGCCCCTGTGTATGAAAGGGTTAAGTGTACTTGCAGTTAATAAAGTTTGTATACCTTCGGTAGTTGTGAAAACAGTGAAGTTGATAGGCTTTAAGTGTAACTGTTATGAATATGAACCCAGTGAATCCTAAAGCTAGGGTTTATTTACAATGCCTCAACTTGTCTTGTTGCACACCGAAAGGCTGCCCCTAGGAAGAACAACTCATTGGACAACATCGTTACTATCCTGTACTACTGTTGTTGGAGCCTGTGGCAATGTGTGACTGGGACCTAACAATAGAGAGAGAGAGAGAGTCTCTAGAGAGATAAACAGATAGATAGATATAGCTATAGATATAAATATAATAGGTAGATATATATATATATATATATATATATATATATATATATATATATATATATATATATATATATATATATGGTGAGGTGTCTGAAGTATGGAGTGACGCGTATGGATCGAGTGTGAAATGATGAAGTGCGAAGAACTGGAGTTGTTTGGGAGATGGCTGGTAGAGTTGAGCTGGGTTGCGATGGTTTGGCATATGGAGAGAATGGATAATGAGCGATTGAAAGATAACTAGATCTGATCTGGAGAGGCGTATAGGAGACCACGAATAGGATGGATGGACAGTGTGAAGTGAGTGCTGGATGAGGGACTGTTGAGCAAGGAAGAGTGGTTGAGGCGAGACAGAATAAGTGGAGAGAAACTCAGAATGAATAAATGATGATGCAGCCCTGATATTCTCAGCATTTGGTCTGATCAATGCAGCAGGTCATGTAATGGGTTTATTACGATGTGGCAGGTAAATTGCCTGCTGTCAGCCTTGGATGTCACTGATTGCACTGTGCAGCTTGACTTTGTGCGGTGTGGTGCGGTGATCTGTCCTCTCCTTTGGGGCTAAGATGCGAATGAATGTGTTTGAATGGATGAGGAAATTGTGAGTGTGTCGTCCTGTCTCGGCTACTTCCCTTTCCTTGAGGGAAGCAGCCTAGGTATAAAGATAGATATACCTAGGCTGCTTCCCCCAAGGAAAGGGAGGTAGCCAAGACAGGATGACACACTCCCAATTTACTCATCCACTCAAACACATTCATTCACATCTTAGCCCCAAAGGGAAGAAGGGACAGGTCCTCACTGCACCACACCGCACAAGCGTCAAGTGTGCAGTGCAATAAGTGACATCCGCAGCAGGGCCCGACAGCAGAGCTGGTTTTACCCCTGCCTCATCATAATAAACCCATCCCCTTACCCGCACCTGACCTGATTAGCTGATCAGACCAAATGTGGGAGAGTATCCCCTCAGGGCTGCTTCATCATTTATTCATTCACAATTTCTCTCCATTAATTTCTGTCATGCACAGCCACTCTTCCTTGCTCAACAGATATCCCTCTCAAATCCAGCGCTCTCTTCACACTGTCCATCCATCCTATTCGTGGTTTCCCTCTTAGCCTTACACCTCTCACATCAGATCTAGTTATCTCTTTCACCAATCGCTCATTATCCATTCTACTCCATATGCCCAAACCATCGCAACACCCTCTGCTCAACTCTATCAGCCATCTCCGGAACAACTCCACTTCTCCTTCCCACTTCATCATTTCGCACTCGATCCATATGCGTCACTCCACACATACTCCTCTGGCACCTCATCTCCATTACATTCAAAATTTTCCTCTCTGTTACACCCATATTCCATGTTTCAGCACCATACAACGCAGTCGGTACCACAACACCCTCATATATATATATATATATATATATATATATATATATATATATATATATATATATATATATATATATATATAAAATATGGTGGTAGGTGGGGATGCTCACCATCCACTCACTTGATGTCGAGCTACTCTTGGATGACTACCCTTTCCTCTCTTCCATCCTTCTTTCCTCTTCTGCCTTACTTTCCTTCATTCTTTCATCATTGTTCTGTTTACTGGTGACTCTACACTGAGTGACAAGCCAAGTGGTTTCTAGTACACCAGGAAACCATTTACTACACTGGGTGATAACCATATAACCAAATTATGGCGCCTGGTACTTTAATGGGTAAATTAGGTGCTCCAATCGGTTTGAACTGGTGCAGGTTTATATCTAAGGGATGGTTGAGGTTGATTGCTCACATAATGCCACTCAGGGATGAGTGAGACTTGTCACTCTCATCTTCAATGTCAGGACCAACTTGCCTAGCCCCGGGCTGCTATGCTCCTCATGGAGCAACATAGAATTGGGTAGTAGTTGATGGTTATATATGTTTGTGTGTGTGTGTGTGTGTATATATATATATATATATATATATATATATATATATATATATATATATATGTGTGTGTCTGTGTGTGTGTATGTGATCTCTAAATTATCTGGATGCTCATTACCCGGACATGTTCAATATCTAGACGCTGAACCTTGGCTCTATTAACCCCTTAATGCCTGGTCACATCAATTGATGTGATGAGAGTTTTATTCCAAATTGCCTAATTGCATCAACTGAATGGGGCCTGTAAAAAACTGCGGAGTGCTTCCTCCACCCCGATTGTGATGTACATGGCTTCAGGCCAAAGAGAACTCACCCAATGTGGCAGGAGGGGGGATTGGACCAACCTGGGTGGTGGGGAGCATCTCCCCTCTGGACTGACTCCGTGCGTCCCTCACTCCCTCCTCTTTTCCCATCACCCTCCCACCTTTCCATGCACTGCATCTCTTCTCCCACCACCACCTGTGTCTCTTCGCACCCACTCTCGACCCTCCTCCCACTCTGCTAGCCTTGTGTCCCCCCCAAACCCCACCCCATCCCTCCCTCCTAGTACCTCACTACCTTCCCACCCCCTACAGACCCCCAGGAGGTATCAGGCTGCCAAGATGTTACAGAACACATTGAAGTACTTTCTTTTCATGTGAAAAGTTGGTTATTTTTCCAACCCCTGTACCTATAGGCCTACTCTCCTCAGCCTACTTTAACTCAACACAGCCCAATAATCTCCCCACACCTACATACACCTGTTTTCATGGCTGGTGTGACAAAACACTTTGAAATGACCTGTTTCAATAAGAAAAATATGTAGTTATCACATTTTTCATGTTTTAGATTATTTTTGAGGGGTACCTATTTTTAACTTTTTAAAATTTCATGCACAATTGTGCAGTAACTATAAGGCCTATGGGGGTGGGGATTGCATTGTCAGGTGTGTAAATTCTTCCTCTTTAGCCAGAACACAATCAATTTGCCCTTGGTGAAAGTGATCCATCCCCCCCCCCCGAATTGCGGGTAGGGGAGGAGTCTTGCCTGAAATATTTGCAGTCTTAAGGGGTTAAACCATTATCCAAATTTACTTGCTATTATCTGGACGTAAAATTGCCTGAGAACTTCGGGCAGCCAGCTGACATGTCCAAACATTATTTATCGTGGCCGCTGGGCTCGAGCCGTGAGCAGGAAGTATCCGTAATCCACAACCAGAGATAAATATCCATCCGCCCCTGTGCTGAATGGTCAAAGTCATGTTCTTGTCCGATCACTCCCAATGAACCTCTCTCACACGAGCAATATGGCTGTAACCCGAAAATAGTGTCAAAACATCCTTACACATCCCCACCCAATGTCTATGGTAGGACAAATCTGAACTGGCGGCTAGGGTGGGTCACGAAGCTCTCTACAGTGTTGCCACGTTTTCCATACGCGCGATGCCCCCTCTCTCTCTCTCTCTCTCTCTCTCTCTCTCTCTCTCTCTCCTGGGGGAGATGTGCGTCACCCTGGGGAATTTTGTTTCTTTTATGAGTGACTTATAAACTTATGCTTTCATTTCTTTATTTTTTTAAAAATCTATTTATATTTAAAAATATTTATTATTGTTTTACATTTGTTGCCAGATTACCTCGTTGGTGCGGCACCATGATTTGTTTTCATCCAATCACTCTCTCCCTCCTTCCTTCCCTCCCTTCCTCCAACTCTCCCTGAACACCTCCTCTGGCCTACCTTCCCCCCCCCTCTCTCTCTCTCTCTCTCTCTCTCTCTCTCTCTCTCTCTCTCTCTCATCTATGGTGTTTTAGGATACATTTTGATTATTTTCTTTTACATGATATTGTAAATTTGACTTTATTTCCACACCACCCAGGAGGTAAGGACACAAAGGAATGTTACACAAGGAGGCTCTGGCTGTGTTAGTCTGGGTCCGTGTGAGTGTTGCCGCTCACGAGGGTTTAATGTATTATTTTTTCTTTTACTAAGAAATTGGCATATTTTTACTTATATTCCTGCACATTATCTTATAATCATAATTGTGGCATTATTACCCAACCCCAGAAATACGGTAAAAGCCAATAAAAGTGACTACATTTTTTTTTTAGCACCACTGTATAATATTTATGCCACGTTTCTGTATTGCCGTATAAATATTTTATGCATAATAAGTTTGCTGTTCTTTCATATATTAAATTACACATGTTAACATTGTCTTCATATGTGTTTATCTTATTTGTGATGCCTTTTACATACATAACAGCCGTTTCACATCGCGGGTTTGGGAAACATAGCACCACTGTATAGAGGGTCGTGCCACACCCTAGCCGCCAGTTTAGATTTGTCAGACCATAGTATCACATGGCCACCTGGCTAGCTGTTTCCCCACTGCCACTGAGATCGTAACACAGGCCACAAGCCACGAGTACATGTTTGGTGACCGCGCCCATCTGCCTCTCCACCAAACGTCGAAAGTCGTGCAGCCACCGGGCTAAGTCTTCCCCCAACCACCACCATCATCAAACAGAGAGACAAGCCACGAGTAAATTTTCGGTAACAGCACCTGTCCACCTCTCTACTGAAGGTCGAAAATTGTGTGACTACCAGGACACACACACACCATACACACAAAGAAAGAGAGAGAAAGAGAGAGAGAGAGAGAGAGAGAGATTCCTTCCCATACTATGATTACAACATCAGTGCAGTAATTTTTGTTTCAATGCATATGATATGATAGTACTGTACATAGTACAGTACTGTATGTGTGTACACTATGTACAGTACAATACTCTACAGTACACTTCCATTCAGTATTTGTATTCGTTTCAATACCTCTGGCATCCACCTTTGCCAAGCAGCCATACTGGGATAGGTTAGGTTTGGTAAGGTCAGGTAAAAGTAACCTATATAATTTTGCCTTGGAAACACAGTGAGCATATTATCGAGAAAATCCTATGGTTATTTTTGAAAGGATGAGGCAAGTATGGTTCCTAGCTAAGGAGCACATGTGGCCAGCATGCATGATACACAGACCCTAAGCTACTAGTATATGTTCGGTGACAACACCTGTCCGCCTCTCTATCGATGGTCGAAAGTCTCGCGGCCACCAGGAGACAAACACACCACACACACAAAGAGAGAGATTCCTTCCCATGCAATGATTACAGTATAAGTACAGTAATTTCTGCACCAATGCATATGATAGTACAGTACTGTGTATGTGTGTATGTACAGTACAATACTGTACTGGACAATACACTTCCATTCGGTATGGGTATTCATATCATTACCACAGTCTGCCACTTTAGTCCTGAAGGGATATGTTAGGTTTGGTAAGGTTAGGTAAAGATAACCTATGTAATTTTGCATGGGAAACACATTGAGCATATATTTCAGAAAATCCTATGGCTATTTTTGAATGGAGGAGGCGAGCATTGTTCCTGGCCGAGGGGTACCGGTGGCCACTGTGCATGTAACACAGACCACAAGCCATGAGTAAATATATGGTAAAACCGGTCATCTGCCTCTACAGCGAATGGCGGGAGTCCCTCGCCCTCTGGGATTAGTGCAGAAACTCCCCACCATGCACACCTGTCAACTTCCCTACCGAATGATGAGAATCATCTGGCAGGCCACATTAGTCATACACTGCCTGAGGCTGTGATCTACTGGTTATGCGCTGTTGCCATCATGTATTAACCTTTGCCTGCGCAAACGGAAGTGAACCTTATATACAGATGTCAGTTTGCTGCATGTTGCTTCCTCTGTGCTCGAAAGCAACCATTGGTTGTGATATGGCAGTGCTGTACTGCTTGCTGGTGAACAGAAGCCCACACCTCAGTTCCCGCCTTTTTGCCCCTCGTGAGTGGTAGTACTTGCATAGATGAATGTGAGTGTGTTTGCATTTGTGGTAGTTTCCTACCTTCTTCAGGTTGTTGCCCTGCTCTGCTGTTGTATGTGCAGTGATGGCTCCACCAATTCTTGAGAAGTGGAAGAGGAAGGTTCTGATTTTGGAGAACAAGCGTGAGATATTGGGCAAGGTTGACACAGGCTGGACCACAGGACGCATTCTTCGTGAATATGATCTAGCCTGTTCAACATCGTTCGATATCAAGAAGTCTAGTGACAAGCCTATGCAGTACGAACAGGACTTTGCTGAAAGCACATGTCACAGTGACAGGAAGGTAATGGCCGATGCCTTGCATGCCTTATCAACCAGGCAACATTGATCTGGTTTTGTCAGCAACATGATGCCGGGGTGCTAGTGTGTGGGACCAAGGTGAAGGCTGCTGCTGAGATGTTTGCATGCCTGCATAACATACAGGACTTGAAGGTGTCTGAGGGATGCCTCTTTTGCTTCAAGCTTCGCCATGGACTTATTGGCTGTAAGACAAAAGGTGAGGCTCTTGACACGTCAGCAGAGGAAATAGACCGGTTTCACAAGAAAGTGCAGTGCCTGATCAAGGACAAGGGTCTTGCCCTTTGTCAAGTTTATAATGCTGACAGAACTAGTCTGTTCTACTGCTCCATGCCCACCAAGACCCTAGCAGAGGAAAGGGAGAAGTCTGTGCTTGATTGGAATTTTTCCAAACAACGTGTCTCTGTTTTGTGGTGTGCCAGTGCTAACAGGATGAACAGCCTCAAACCCGTTGTTGTTGGGCGTGCAAAATGACCACTTTGTCTCAGTGGGTTGATGGATAGCCTGTCCATTGTGTGGTACCATTCTGTGAAGGCCTGGTTTAAACCTAAGATCATCAGAGATTGGTTCCACAAACATTTCGTGAAGGAGGTTACCTGTAATCATATGGAGGTTCTTGGAATCACCTGTGACCAAGTGAACTCACTCCTGCTCCTGCACAGTGCTCCCACACATCTGACTGAAAAGGATTTGGTTGCTTTTGACAGGCGGATTAGATGCATGTTTCTGCCATCTAATATAAACTGCTGTGATTCAACTGATGGACCAGGGTGTTATCATGGCTGCAAAGAGACTGTACCAACGGAGGTTCCTGAACGATGTGATGGTGGTGCTGGAGAACGAGGACACGGTTGAGGACACACGTGGGGAGCAGACCTTGCAGAATCTTCGTCGTTATGATCTGAAGTCTGCAGTGTTCATCTGGGCAAATGCATGGAAGGAACTCCCTCAAAACCCTCAAAAGTGGTTGGTCTCATCTCCTGCAGGGAATCAATGCTAAGCATGACTTCAAGGGGTTTGACATGGATGATTTCCAGAGTTGCATTAGAAGAAGCAGGAGAGCAGGTGGACATCAATGACGTGTGGGAATGGTTGGATGACGACAGCAGTGATCCTGGTTACCAGGCCACATCTGCTGCCTCTGCAGGCATGGAAGAGGGCAGAAGGACCGATGAGGACAAGGATGAGGACCCTGTCTCGCAGCCCTCCGCGACTCCTTCAGTTCCTCATCTTAGTGTCCTCCATGGTTACCTGGAGGGTGTGCTGGAGTATGCCAAGTACACACACTGTGACAGAGAGTTGGTGCCACTCCACCTGGCGATGGAGCTGCAGGCAGTCTGGGATGCTTTCATCCTCCGGCAGAATTGTTGTTCCTATCATGAGACCAGGATTGACTCATTCTTCAAGCCTGCAACCCCCACGAGTGCCAGCCCATTCTCACCACCACCACCAGTTCGTTTCCCACATTCACCTTTGGACTGACAACTGAGCACATTGACACTCGTTGAGTTTCCATTGAACGTAAGTTTGCGGCTGTCTTTGGAGTCTCCTGAGGTGGGTAGGCCACCATCATGTCACCACACGCCACTAGTCATCGCGCACCTCCAGCAGGTTGAGGATGACTTAGAGATTATAACCCTCTGTTAGGCATTACTGTTTGTCACTAGACCACACAGGACAACTCTACACCTGCTGAAGGTGACGGGTTACAAAGCCTGGTGGCAGTGTACTGGTGGTAAGTACCCCAACCGAATGTTTATCGGCAGGTAACTTTAGGTTTCTTTCATAGTATCCTTGGTGCTAAAATTTATTTTAGATATTCCTATGTGTGTTTTGAGGTCACAGTATGGCAGAATGACCCAAAAACATTGCCAAAAATAGGCGGGGGGGGGGTACTGCACATACAGTAGTGTTTAGGTAGGATGTTTTTTTGTTTTCAGTGTTTTTTTTTTTTTTTCATGGTTTTCTTGGTGGTGAAAATTATTTTGGATAATCCGATGTATGTTTTGATGTGAAAAAATGCCAGAATGACCTAAAAAAAATAAGCAAAATGAGTGGTACTGTACATATAATAGTGTTTAGGTAGGGTGTTTTGGAGTTTTCAGTGTTTTTTTTTTCACGGTTTTCTTGGTTTTCAAAGTTATTTTGGATAACCCTGTGTATGTTTTGATGTAAAAATATGCCAGAATGACCTGAAAACAATACTAAAGTAAGGAGGGCTACTGTACATACAGTAGTGTATAGGTAGGGTGTTTTTTGGTTTTCATTGGTTTTCCTACATGATTTTGTATTACTTTTGATATCCCTATGTTTTGATGTCTAAATATACCTGAAAGACCATACACACTGCCAAATTAAGTATGGGTACTATCCAAATAGGTTAGGTATAGGCTGGAAGCGGGTATAGGTAGGGTCTGAATACGGTAGGGGAATAGCTTTCATTATCCTGATGTTGCCACTACCCGGGCATGCATATGGCTTTGGATAAATGAGAGATTACTGTATATATATATATATATATATATATATATATATATATATATATATATATATATATATATATATCTTCTTTTTCTGCAAGAAAGACGGAACCAAAGACCAGGGGCCTGCAAACCGTTCCTTCCAAGAAAAAAACAAAAAACAAAAGAGCAAATTCAAGATCCATACATTTTGAGATGCCTGGACACATTACATTTGAAAGACTGGGGATCATAGGAAGTAGGAAATACAGATAGAGGAGACAGTTCCAGAGTTGACCTGTTGCATAAATAAAGGGCTGGGAGAAACGGTTAACTCTTGCATTAGAGACTTGGACAGAAAAGGGATGAGAGTTTGTTGCTATTGAATGCTACTTGCCCATCGTAGAGGTGGAGGGATGCAAGCAGACGGTTCAGAGGAGCAGTGACCATTGAAGTAGCATAGAAAAGAGATAAAGATGCAAAAGTGCAACGAAGAGACAGAGGTTGAAGTGAGCCAGTAACAGAAGGAGAGTTGATGAGATGAAAGGCCTTTGACTCCACCCTATTAAGAAGAGCTGGATGTGAGGAGCCTTCCCATATATGAGAGTTGTACTCTAATCAGGGGCCAGTAAAACCCATGTATAAAGTCAGCAACTGTGCAGGGGTAAAGAAGGTACGGAGTTGGCTTAACACACCTAATCTCTTGGAAGAAGATTTTACGAGAGATGCAATATGATCTTTCCAAGATAAGTCCTGGGTGAATGAAACCCCAAGCATGTTCAAGGATGATGCAGGATTAAACCGAATATTATTACACATTAGTGGGTGCTCGTGTGGAAGATTGTGTCAGGTTGATAGGTGTAGAAACTGAGTCTTTGACGCATTAAAAACAACCAGATTATTTTTACCACATTCAGAGATACAAGCCAAGTCAGACATTAGGTTTGCCATAGCCTCATCCCTTGTTTGTTGAAGTAACTGCTGAAATGAACGTTGCGGGAACTGAATGGAAAGGTGAAGGGTCGTATCATCAGTGCGCGAGTGGATAGGGTTAGATGTACAGCTCAGAAGGTCATTGATTAGTAAAAGGAAGAGAGTCAGTGATAAGATAGAGCCCTGAGGAACACCACTGTTTATAGATCTAGGAAAAGAACGATGGCTGTCTACAACAGCAGCTATAGAACGACCAGAAATAAAGCTAGAGATGAAGTGACAGATAGAAGGACAGAAACCGTAAGAGGGTAGTTTGGAAATGAAAGATTAATGCCAGTGTGAAAAATATTTAGAGGTTATTGTAAACAAATCGGGACCCTCTTTCTGGGCACCAAACATGTGAAAAATATTTAATGTATACAAGTCGGTATCCCTGTCGTGGCACCGCTGTGTAAGAAATTTCTGGTAAACAACTCATAGGTCGTTACTCTTCCCTAATGTTGTCCTTAAGTAAATTCAAACAAGTCTCATAGAGTTTGGTGAAACTTAACCTTAATTCACCTACAATAACTATTTCTCTTCTGTCTCATAGCTAATCCCCCTTGAATTGGCCAATTCGTAAAGGTTACTTAGATAGTGAAGAGGGAGTGATCGTTAACCGATGTGCTGCTTAGTGTAACTGCTTGCGCAAGGAAGCGTCCTTAAGGTGCGTATGTACAACCGTGCTAGCTTGAGTATGACTAGGAACAGAGATAACTCCACAAGGTCTGGGAGCAGAGTGCATGTGTGGCAGGATCTACCTCCCTCATAGAATGGTAGGTTGCCAACTATTAATTAATTACAGTACTATATACAGTTAGATTACATCATGATATGTACAGGGCGAATCCAACAAATTAATCTTAGTTTTAATTAAACTAAAGTTAAACCAAATATTCCCTTTAACCATGTAAATATCTTAATTCCACATTTGCTTAACACGAAGATCCTTTTCATCCTCGCCACGTCATCTAACGTGCAGACTCAGTTTAGATCAGTGGAAAATTCCATATAATTACATGTATTTACAAAGTATAGTTGTCCACGAGGGTTAAACGCAGTAGCATTTAATTTATCAATAACAAGAATTATTAAAGAGAACGTAATTTCTGGGTTATAAAAACCCCTTGAACAATTAACGACGGTCTCAAGTTTTCCTCTGCTTTTAACCAGGGATAACTATGATAAAAGTAGAGCGCAACTGCTCTGGGGGAAAACATTTCCCACAGTTTTGGGGCCGGCGGAAAATGATATGCTGTATCATGTAATATGACCCTTAGCCAAGAGTTCCATCCATAGATCTCAAGAACCCTGTGCTGTGGCCCTTCTAGGTCGCGCCTCTTGACCCGTTTAATTTTCACCATCCTCTGGATCTGGAGTGGCTGCTAACTCAAGGGGTACCAATTTATCAATAGTTTTTATACTTGTCTGTCCCCTACATTTTATTTTTACGAGTCTCAGCACCCCCTCAGAATCTGGGTGTGTGGAGATCACTTTAGCTAATGGCCACTGGGATCTTGGCTGTTCGGTCTTCACTAAGACCACATCTCCTATGTTAATAACTGATTTGTTGCTGGCAGCCTGAGCTTC
This sequence comes from Coenobita brevimanus, assembly GCF_032717465.1. Lineage (NCBI taxonomy): Eukaryota > Metazoa > Arthropoda > Malacostraca > Decapoda > Coenobitidae > Coenobita > Coenobita brevimanus. Next base: position 23,894,521 of record NC_137011.1, on the reverse strand, counting down.
ATAAAACCTCTCGCGTAGGCTCAAAAGATACTCCTCGTTCCAATGTCTATTCCAAGTATCACACCTTTTTCTGATGTTGATATCCCTCCCGAAGATGTTGTCCTAAATCATTATTTTCTATGTTAGGATCATCAACTTCTTCCTGGATATCCACACAA
>NC_137011.1:23614363-23889363 GCF_032717465.1 Coenobita brevimanus | reverse complement strand
ACCTACCCGACTGGGGTGGGATAGGGAGGTGTGGCCGTCGGAGAACATAAAGAACTTAAGATGAGAAAACAACTGCAGTAGCCCGTATGACCCATGCTAGGCAGCTTCACCTACTGTACTCCATTTACCCGAACTTTTCACCTGGCACCACGCCGAAAGTTACCCAGTTCATCTATACCACCCCTCTGTCTAACTCCAGCCAAGTGTTGGAACCTCCCTCCGTCTTTTCCTAAAAACGAAGAGACTGGTAGAAAAACAGACAGATAGACATGTTTATCCAGGGCAACGTCCGGTAACCCTATTTGATATTATTAATTTTTGGTGATTTTATATTTTCCCAGCCAAAATGAGCAAGATATGACTTCATTTTCTGTTAAATTTAATGAAAATTGTAGTTGCATATGGAGATAAAAGTAATGTTTGTTCCTCAACTCGTTACCCATTGTGTGAGGCCCACCTCCCGTAAGGACCGCCAGGGGATAAGCTTTTGGGGAAGGGATTAGGATAGTGAGTGATCCTCCCTGCCCTTGTCCTCAAGCCCTTGCCTCCTCCACATGGCCACAACCATCCTATCTACTATGATCATGCTTTTTGTGACATTTTATGTTTATATATATCTTGTTACTTTATATTTTTCCTACATTTTTATGCATTATCATTTTACTGTCAGAAAATGGAAGGGGTAGATGTCCATTTGTTCTATCATAAAATCTAATGTAACATTCCTTCATGGACGACTGTGGGCGGGTTTATGGTAACACAGGAGCTGCCACGTACGGGCCAATAGCCCAATTGTAGACTCCTTACTTTATTGTCATGTAACTGAACACAGAAAGGGCCATGAAGGAAAATACTAATGATAACAATTTATTATACCCTAAAATATTAAAATTTATAGTATATACAGTATATACCAGGACTGGGAAGTCCTAGCTGGATGTTTTAGGTATCGACTTACAAACCTGGTTTATACCATGCACCATACACAATCATATTACCATACATAACTATACAGACACCACCACAACTATACAGAGACCACAATACACCACCACAACCATGCCTCAAACACAAGCATATGGACTCCAACAAACACTACAACCATACACTATATAGAACCATGCATACACTATCTTTCATCAGCACAACTATTCCTTGTACACAACCATAAAAAACACCATACACCACCACAACCAAACAACATACACAATCATACAGATATCACCATATTCTGCTACACAACGATACAGACATAGAGGCTTGCAGGACCACCGCTGAAGACCTTAGAAGTGTTTTAGGGTGTGGTAGACCCGGAAGCACTCACCCAAGCACAAGCCAACTTTACATTTACTCTACTTTTTTTCTTTGTGCCTCGCGTTGTGTTGAGGCACACATGGCAGTTCACTCGTCTCCTATGCCCATCTCTGTATGTACAGGGTAATGCGGCTGCTGACACCGTCGATGCGATCTGGCATCGGGGTATGGCGGTGATCTCTTCTGTTGCTGGTTTGTTCCCAGAATTCTTCTAGAAGCTGGAAGCAGACAGTGTGTATAAACTCGCGGAGTTTCAGCTTCTTGGTGGGGTACATGTCATGTCTGACTAGCCAGATATTGTATGCATTGAGCATTGTGATGTCTATGAGGTGGTAGAAGAATTTATGGTACCACTTCACAGACTTTCTCACACTCAATGCTACTTATCTGAAAATCAAACTTGTCCACCAGGTGTATATTCTGAATGTAGTCAATCACCACATCTGGCTTGTGGATGGGTTTTTTGGTTCTGTAGTGGGTTTTGCTCGAGTCAGCCATCTCACCCATGTGGATGGTAGACAGTAGGTGGACTGGACGCTTATCATTCCACTTTACAGCAAGCACCTTTCACGACTTTTCTCTCTGGACATACAGTTGCTTTGGCTTCTTCTGTCACTTCCTGCTCCTCTCATGGTGGGCATCAGTTGCGTCTTCCTCGTCAAGTGAACTCGGGTTTTCAAGGTGTGTCATCTGGACAAGGAATTTTGGCATATATTTCCTACTCTTATTTACAGTTCCACATGACCCAGTTTTATTATCATGAAGGAACTGACAGAGAGCAGGGCTTGTGTACCAACTGTCAGTGTAGAGAATGTGACCCCTGCCCATGTAAGGTGCCATCATCTTTTTGACGACAGCACCAGACATACCCATGGGGTCTGTCTTACTGACCTTTGGTACATCATGATGTGTCCCTGTGTACACAACCATATCAAGCACAACTCCTGTCTCACAGTCGCATAGCACAAACAGTTTTATCCCAAAGCGATGGCACTTTGAGGGGATATACTGTTTAAGACTAGGCGACCCTTGTATAACAGAAGTGACTCACTGATGACCAGCTTCTGGAAGGGATAGAAATATTTCTTGTACCGTGAAAGGAACATTGAAAATATTTCTCTCACCTTCCAGATAAGGTCATCATGATCAGGATTTTCATTGTCTGCAAAATGCAGAAAAGTTAATAGCAATAAAAACCTGTCCCGAGTCATATATTTGCTAAACAGGGATGTGGGGATAAGGGGGTAATTCCGCCAGTAAGGATCTATCACATGCTTCTTACAAAGTGGCATCACCAACATCAAAGTAATAAAAACAATGAGCTCCCTGGGCGTGGTATCCACCTATTGCCATTGCCTGGAGCGAGGAGAGATGAAGTCCATTTGCTTAGACATAATGGTAATGTTTGTTAGTGTTCTCAGCAATGTACGACAGGACCTCATTATCTAAAAAGGCATGGAAGAAGTCACTCTCCCTTGCCTCATCTGTGCAAGGCCAGTCTTCTGTTGTACCACTCCTGTTACGTTGAAACTCGTGCAGGTTTGGTACAAAATCTGACCCCTCCGATCAGGCAAACGAGAAGACTGGGGTCTCATGTAAGGAGGGTACATCGTCGTCCTCGCCTTCATTCAGGCCATTGTCCTTGTCCCTGTGAAACGGTTGCTCCTCCTCATCACGGCTGGATGACTCCATCTTGGTGTTGCTGTCTGGCCACCCTTAGTCCCTACCATCGATTTCACAGCCACTCTCACTGTCGTCGTCACCATCCTCAAGGAATAATATTGGTATTAATTTTGATGGGCTAAGGGTCCGGAAGCATTGGCGTGGGCGTGGTGCAGGCGTGTGACCTGAGGTAACTGGGATGGCAGGTGGTGGGATAGGTGCAGTTGTAGAAGCACTGGCTATAGTATCTGGGGGAGAAACAGGTAAGAGACAGGATTAGGAAAAAAAAAAGAAAAAAAAAATGGAATATCAAATAATAACATTAATGTAGGGAAGAGTAAAGTGATGGTCTTTGAGAGAGGTGAAGTTAGTGAATGTACAGCGAGGTTAGATGGTGAGGAATTGGAAAATGTGAGTACGTTTAAGTATTTGGGTAGTGTGATGAGTAAGGATGGAGGTTTGGAGGGTGAAGTGCTTGAAAGGGTACAGCAGGGAAGAAAGGTTGCTGGTTCCTTGAAAGCAGTGATAAGAAACAGGGAAGTGAGCATGGAAGTGAAAAAGTTACTACATGACAGTATTGTGATACCAACTCTAACGTACGGAAGTGAAGCTTGGACATTGTTGGAAGGACACAAGTCAAGAGTGAGAGCAGTGGAAATGAGTTATTTAAGAGGAGCCTGTGGAGTCACGTGGAGAGACAGGCTGACGAATGAGGATATAAAGGAGCGTTGTGGTGTGGATGTGGATGTGATAGGAAGCGTTATGAGGAACACACTGAGGTGGTTTGGCCATGTGGAGAGGATGGAGGGTGAAAGACTGACGAAGAGAGTGTATGTGAGTGAGGTGGAGGGGGGAAGAGGGAGGGGGAGGCCGAGGATGAGATGGAGGGATGGGGTGGAGAGGTATATGAGAGAGGGGGGTGTGAGTTGGGAGCAGGGCAGTGAAATGGCGGGGGACAGGGCGACTTGGAGGCGATTTGTTTGTGGCCACCCCAAACGGGATTGAGGCGTCTGGCAATAGATAGATAGATAGAACATTAATTTTGTTGGCAACGCAATAGAAAATACAGTGCACAATGGAGGCAACAAGTTATTGGTAGGATTTTCACCTGGGATGGCTGGTGGTGGGACAGGTGCAACTGTGGAGCCAGGTTTGCTGCACTGTTGCTGCAATGGCCGGGGTGGTGAAGATGGGCGCCTTGGTGGAGAACCATTGGTGATGGAATCTGGGGAAAGAACAGGTAATGCACTGTATAAGAAAAAAAAAAATACTTTAAGCAAAGAGACTGGGGACTTCACATACAAACGACCATCTCCCAGGTTATTTGTTTACAAATATTTTCGAATCTCATGCACTTACAGAGACGCTTCTACCTGGACAGTGGCATCCCAATTGGGCAAAATTATTTTCAGATTTGGTGGAAAGATACGTGTCCTCCTGGACAGCGGTTATATTCTTCCGTATTCTGATTTCATTTTTGTTATGCAAATTATTATGTTTTACATTTTATGTTCTAAATGATGACCACTTCCCCCGTACACTCACCTCCCCATGTTACCCTTTGTCATGCATGTATACTTCTCATTACCTCTCTCATGTAGTGTGATGCATTTATTTTTTGCTTATCCACTTCAAAAAATATTACAAAGCTGAAAATAATTTAGGACTTCATATATCAACGTAATCTTTACTTTCAATGTTTTATCATAGTATGCACACTGATAAAGAGACAGATGAATACACTGTGTGAATATTTACTACCGCCTGTGATTTTTTGCTGTGATACAGCGGTGCCTTTCAACTACTCGTATGTAGAGGTAGTAACAGTGACTGGAATCAAATGAAAGGGATTCCCAGATCCATCAGGGCTGCATGCAGCTCTCTTCATCACCGCCGGCACCACTCCCCCCCCCCCCACCCTCGCCATGACGTCTTCATCACCCCTCCACCCCTTTCCCCCTCACCAGTCTGTATGCAGCTTTGTTTTTCTCCTCCCTGTTCTCTCATCCTCCATCTCCAATCCCTCTCATGTTCAATAATGGTTACCTTTACTAGTCTTTCGTGTAATTCACCGGGTCGGTCAGGATCACCTGATGGTCGTGATCGTCAGCTTTTATCCTCCCGGAAGGGAGCTCAGAGCTCATATAGTCCGATCTAAGGGCAAGGCTGTGACCTTCACACACGCACACACCCGTCCCCTTGCTCGAGGGGGACAGTAACCACCCACTTCGTCAGTGAAACTTTTCGCAACCTTAGCGAGGCGCGAACTCCCGTCTACCAGATGGCAAGCGAGAACGTTACCACTGCACCAGCGAGCGGTGTGTGTGTGTGTGTGTGTGTGTGTGTGTGTGTGTGTGTGTGTGTGTGTGTGTGTGTTCCTTCCCTTCTCATCCAGCCTAAATGTATATACAGCACTACTATTTTCGGATGTATGTCTCAGCCTCCCCCCCCCCCAGCTATTCCTTTCGTCACAGGCCATTTTGCATGTATACATGTACAAATCGTCAGATACTAACATATCCATTTTCTGTGTCTTGTTATCACATAGCCGTGATTTCTAATATGGTAGAATTAAACCCACAAGTCGAAAGGGGTGTTTATTGGGGAGATACAACGTTTCGACCCGACTTGGGCCCTCTTCAGGTATGACTATGAGTAAGAACATAATGCATTGATATATGGGGTGCTGGGGGGAGGAGAACATAAGAACATAAGAAGAGAGGATAACTGCAGTAGGCCGGTTGGCCCATGCTAGGCAGCTCCTAGAAGAGTAACTGAACTACTAGAATGAGATAAGGATAGTAAAGAAGAAGGCTCTCCCCCGCCCTCCAAACCCTCCAGCCGAAGCCGGCAGGAAAAAGTCAGAAAGAACACCACTCAGTATAGAAAACTGGCATGGACATTTTACAGGAAAGTGTGAAAGGAGAATAGAGACTATCATAGTGTAACCTGAAAGGGAAAAATTATGAATTAGTATTGGTTATAAGATTTTCTTTTTTCTATATCCACCCCTTATTTGCCATATGCTTATCTACCCTATGCTTGAAACTCTCAATGGAAGAGGCAGCAACTACTTTACTAGGTAGCTTATTCCATTCGTCTACTACTCTATTACTAAACCAATTTCTACCTATTTCCTTACTGAAACGGAATTTTTCTAGTTTGAAACCATTATTTCTAGTTCGATCCTGTATGCTCACTTTAAGTACCTTGCTAATATCTCCCTTATTTATACCCTTCATCCACTTAAACACCTCAATTAAGTCTCCCCTTACTCTACGCCTCTCTAGCGAATGCAGACTTAGTCTTTTCAGTCTGTCTTCATATGACAGGTTCCGGACGTCATGTATCATTTTTGTCATTCTTCTCTGTACATTTTCTAACGAATTAATATCCATTCTATAGTAAGGACACCAAAATTGTACTGCGTAGTCTAAATGTGGCCTTACTAATGCTAGATAAAGTTTCAGTATTACTTTAGATGATCTATTGCTCACGCTTCTCGAAATAAATCCTAGGACCCTATTTGCTTTATTTCTCGCATTTATACATTGTTGTCTTGGTTTAAGGTCGTTACTAATCATAACTCCTAGATCTCTCTCGCATTCCGATTTGCTAATTTCTTTGTTATCTAAGCTGTATTTAGTATCTACAATGGTCTTGCCTACGTTAAGTACTTTACATTTTTCAACGTTAAATTCCATTTGCCAAGTTTTAGACCATTTGGACAATGTATCGAGATCTTTCTGTAAGTTATGGCAATCGTCAGTCGAGTTAATGATACGCCCTATTTTTGTATCGTCGGCAAATTTGCTGATGCTGCTATTGACTCCTAAGTCTAGATCATTTATATATATAATAAATAATAAGGGACCGAGTACTGAACCCTGTGGTACACCGCTAGTTACTAATCCCCAGTCCGACTTAATTCCATTTATTAATACTCTCTGCTTTCGTCCTTTCAGCCAGGATTCTATCCATTTTAAGATATCGCCGTCTATACCGTGTGCTCGAACCTTTCTAACTAACCTTTCGTGTGGGACCCTATCAAAAGCTTTACTAAAGTCAAGATAAATAACATCGTAAGCTTTATCGCTATCTACTGCCTCATAGACCTCCGAGTAGAATGACAACAAGTTTGTGAGGCAGGATCGTCCTTGCCTGAATCCGTGCTGACTTTCGTTTAAAAGATAAAATCATTTTAAGTGTTCCCTAATCTTGTTTGCCAAAACTGACTCTAACATTTTTCCTACTATTGACGTTAGACTTATCGGACGATAATTCGACGCAGCTGATTTATCACCCTTTTTAAAGATGGGCACTACGTTTGCGGTCTTCCACGCCTCGGGAACTTCTCCTGAACTTAAAGAGTCATTAAATAAAGTTAAAAGTGGCTGACATAATTCTTCTTTGGTTTCTTTTATAATTTTTGCATATATATCGTCCGGACCTGGCGATTTTTGAGGTTTTAACTTATTAATTTCTTTCAATATGTCCTCCTTACTAATGGTTATTTTACTAAGAATATTTTCCGTACTCTCATCGTAAATATTTGCTGCTTGAGGGACCAGGTCTAGATTTTCCTTGGTGAATACTGATATGAAATAATTATTTAGGATGAAGCACATTTCTTTATCTTCACTGGTAATGTCACCTGATTCTGTTCTCAGTGGTCCTATCCTATCTTTATTTTTCGTACGGTACATTTGATAAAAACTCTTGGGGTTTTCTTTTGATTCACTAGCAACCTTAATTTCATAACTTCTCTTTGCTTTTCTTATCTCCCTCTTTACTTCTCTATTTAAAATCGTGTATCGGTTACGTAAGTGTTCCTCTCCACGTTTTATTTTTCTATATATTCCTTTCCTTTGGCCTATGAGAGATTTTAATCTGTTGTTTAACCATCTTGGTTCCGAATTATTCGTTCCAAACGGTTTTGAAGGGATATATCTACCTTGGCCTCCGTGTATTATATTTAATAACTCGTTATACTTCTCACTGGTCGAACGTCTGCTTGGTACTGGAGCTGAGTTAATTCCCGTCACCTGGACTACATTCCTATCTACCACCTCCCCCCTCACAGACACCTGACGGACATCCTAACGTGTTTCCTGCCCCACACCTATGACCTGGGGTTCCCCACTGACCTGGCATTCCCTCAAATAGCTAATCTCCCTGTGGAATACCTTTCGAAAATAAGCTCTTAAGCCATCGAAATCTCCTAGACGAAAATTAGGAACGGTGGAGGTATTTTCAGTGGAACAGATACCCCAAACGAATTTGAACTTAATTTCTTCATGATCGCTATTACCAAGTCGTCCACCAACCTCTATATCACTAATGATATTTTCTTTATTAGCTAAAACCAAATCTAGTATATTATTACCTCTGGTGGGCTCCCTGATATACTGATAAAGGAAATTATCTTGTACTACCTCTAGAAATTCCTCTGATTCTGCATCCCCTGTCTGATTTCTCCAATCTATCCTTCGTAGATTAAGGTCCCCTACAATTATTACTAAGCTGGACTGTGATGTTTTCCTAATTTCCTCCCAAAGGTGTTTACTATCAGCTCTACTTAATTTAGGAGATCTGTAAATTGCTCCTAAGACTAATTTCTCCCTATTGTTACTAATTTCGACCCAGACACTTTCTCTGTCCCTATTTACTTTAATGTCTGCTTTATTGTAACAGTTTAATGAATCCTTTACATAAATAGCTACCCCTCCCCCCTTTCTTCCCTGACGGTTTGACCCAAAAATATTATAGCCTTTTATCTGATATTCTGCTAAAAATTCTCGAGTGTCTGTATTCATCCAAGTTTCACTAATAACGGCAATGTCTAGTTTCTCTGTACAAATTAAAGCCCTCAGTTCATCCATTTTATTACGTAAACTCCGGCTGTTTGTCTAGTACACTTTCAGATTATTACTAGTAGTTATGCCTTTACCTTGGCATTTACTGTTATTTATTTTATTACTAACTGGGAAACTCTTTACTTTACTAATATAAAATTTTTTTGTACTATCGCTTATCGCCCTTCTATCATCGCTTGTTCTATCATCTATCATCGCCTGCTCAATTTGAGGTGCCTGAGTGGATGTATCTACACTAATGGTTGAACTTTTGTTCTTAGTTTTGCAAGTCTTGATGCATCTATCCAAACATGGTAATAATGATTTCTGAGTGTAGTTGCTGCAACTTCCTGTACACCTACTTCTCAACCTCGAAAAAATCCCTCCAACTCCCTATCTATCATTCCAGCTAAAGTAACCCCTTGCCTGCTAAGATGAGCCCAATCCCAACTATACAAGGCACTCCGTCCATAAAACCGGTCCCAGCTGTCTATGAAAGGTATTGCATTATCTTTGCAATACCTTTCAAGGCGGCAATTAAAACCTATTGCCCTGCTCAACCACTCCCTTCCAACTCTCCACCAGGGTAAAATACCAAGCACTACAGGGGTTCCTCCCCTCTCCCTAACCTTTTCTAACATCACCTTGTACCTTTGCCACAGAACCTCACTCTTACGGCTACTAATATCATTGCCTCCTACACTGAGGCACACAGTGGGTTTGTCACCACTTTCCTTTACGATATTTGAAATTTTTTTCTACCACATTAGCCACCCTGGCCCCTGGAAGACACACATGTTTAGCGAGTGGAGTATACATGGCTCTGTTAAGATATCTCACCTGGGAGTCTCCAACAACAACAAAATTTTTCTTACCTTTCTTGTTCTGATTATACTTACCTGTACTGGAAGTTCTCTCACCGTCCTTCTCCTCTACTTCCCTCTCTGCCTTTCCTTCACATTCGTCCCATAGTGCATCGAAGGCATTAGTGGTCTTAACTTCCGTTTGCTTCTTAAGAGTGAACTTTGTTGCACCCTTGTTAACTAGTGTCCAACCTTCAGCCTTTTTCTCTTTCTCCTCCAACATCTCCTCCAACAATTCCCTCATCTGTGATTTCTCCTGCCTGAGAATTTGTACCACCCGCTTCAGTTTGAGAAGTTCCTCCCTCAATTCAAGGTAGTCCTTTTCAATACCTGCAGTGGGGACACAGCTCTCCGCCGAGGAAGCCATTATGCACAATTCACACAAGGTAGCACAGCACTATCACGGGTCACTACGGGTCACCACAACACACTAGCACAACACTTTCACGGATTACTAGCACAGCACTATCGCTGATCACTACAACTCACTAACACAGCCACTATCACAGATCACTAAAACACACTATATAGCACAACACTACCACAGGTCTCTAGCACGTCTGAGCAGACTGACCTCACGAGAGCGACTGAGCAGACTGACCTCACGAGAGTGGCTGACTGAGCAGACTGGAAGAAGAAGGAGGGCGGGTGACTGAATTAGGAAGAGGAAGGGAGAAGCAAGGGGGGGAGGGGGAGCAGTAGTATGTGTTATAAAATAGCCAGTTTTTTCCCTGTAACTGGTACTGTTGCGTTTAGTTATTATTATTATTACTATTATTGTTATTATTATTTTTTTTTTTTTATTATTGTTTCATTTACTGTTATGACTCTTTTCTTTATTGCTATCTATGCTGGTATTCTGTTTTCCTCTAACTGGTACTCCTGTTATTATTATTATCAGTGTTCATTACTTGTATTATCATTATTTTTTATTTCTTTGTTACTTTGTCTATTTCTACCATTTTCTATTATTCTTTTCATCAATGTTCCCAGCTTTTCCCCTGTAACTTGTTCTGATATTATTACAACTGTTATTATTATTGTTTCCATCATCATTATTAATATCATCATTATTATTATTTGTATCCTCCAGTGTTTACAGCCTGTCTTTTCTGTTTGCAACCTGAGTCCGCGGCTGCTTTCTTTCCCTTCCTTTGAGTCCTACCCGCCACTCTCTCCCTCCCTCTCCCCCCCTCTCTCTCTCTCTCTCTCTCTCTGTCTCTCTCTCTCCTATCTTTCCATCCATTTTACATTTCTATCTCTTTTTACATATTTTCGTAATAAAACACTTAGCAATTCTTCTGAATTTAAAAAAAATCTACTTTATCATTCTTGCATATATGCAGTTCCCACTTTCACCATTGCCCTTAAGGCCCTATCACACGGCACTTCATACGAGGTTTGCCGAGGATACGATGGTAAATCGGAACGGTAACGTGGTAAAAAATATTTTATAATAAATATCAATCGTTTTGAAGGCCTTATAAAGAGTTAATATTTCCTACACCGAGGAAACTGTGATGTCGATAAAATATCACGTGTTTACGACTGAGGACTCCACTGCAGGTAGAGTAGACGAACCAGTCGCCACCTGAAAACACCACCACAACAACAACGTACTGATGGCTTTATCATCGATTTCCTGGACAAGGGCAGCTGAATTCGCCCTTATAGAGAAATTGAGGCAGTTCCGCGTGCGTACCAGTTCGTAAACAAAAGTTGCTTCTCCTTATTCTTTACCGAGTCAGCGACAGCGATCACTTTCCACAGTCGCGAGACGGGGCTCTGGCAACAGTGTGAGAAGCATGTCCTTTGCCGAGGATACGAGGAACATGTGTGATAGCGTCCAAGTTTTGTTCCACTTAAATCTTCCTCGGCCGTTCCTGATACGAGGTACCGTGTGATAGGGCCTTTACTGTCCACCCACCTCCCCCCCAAAAAAAAACAAAAATCAGTATGTTGATACATACCCTTTCCTTCCTGGCTTGTTATAGTAATTTACTCGTATTCCATTTACTCATTGCTCTTCTTTTTTCGTTATTACCTCTTCCGTCTCTCATACAGATCCACCTCACCCTCTGATCTGATTATCCCCTCACACCTAATCTTCTTTACCCTCCTAACACCTACTTGTCATCCCCTCCCTCTCTCGCTTGCTTTTCTTCCCCCTCCCCCCCCTCTCTCTCTCTCTCTCTCTCTCTCTCTCTCTCGGGTTCAGATACTCTATCCGTATTATATTTCACTTCACAGTACAGAAATTTTTGCTTTTGTTTTTTACATATAATATTTTACTCAGATACCAGCTATTCTTCAACTATCTATATCATTTCATATCAAAGTACATCATACTTCGTTTTCCCAGAATGCTATTTTGATATGAAAACAATACACAAAGTACGTATTGTCAGAGATATATAGGGAGAGCGGAGTGGGAGAAGGGGTGGCAGGTAATGACTGGGAACTGTGTGAGTGTGTAAGAGAGATATTTTCATCTTACAATGATCCAACCGAATTTTTCAACTTTATCAGTACAGCTATAGACACAGTATTGGTATAAGTACAGGTCATTATGCATGTACACATGTATAGGTACTAATATAATTGTCTGACATTCAACAGTCCCCCTTCTGGACCTATACATTCTCTCCCACTCCAAAACTAATCTCTTGATTGCCTGACCTCTTCTTCACACATTCACACCTTCTCCAGGTCATTTATGTAAAAATAACTTCTTTTTTATTTTGACTAAGATTGATGGTGTAATCTTGATATATTTTGATTCTTTATGGAGATGCTCGTTTGATGTGCAGAAAACAGTCACTAGCAGAAGTCACTCCTCAAAAATGGCTTTTGTGCGTCAGATATGTACATTGTACAATAGGTAAAAAAAAAAAAAGTATCAGTGCAAGGGGTGATCGATGTTCACCAAAATGTTAAGTCTGGCGTCCATTTGGTGCCACGCATATATCAGGGTCTTCGTGCGTGGTTTCATATTCCTTCGCCCCAAGTATGCACTGATACTTTTTTTTACTCAAAGTACAGTGTAATTATTATATCATTTTATTATTATATGTAATGAGCGAGGCCTTTGATGCGACTCCCCAAATGTTGCGTTAGTTATTTTTTACGTCTTCAGTGCTCTTATATCCATTATATTTTATAAACCATTGATTTTAGAGAGAAAATGAATTCATATGCAATACTCAACAGGCGGCTTCGCTTGATCCCCTTCCGGCCTTTCCCTTTCCTTCCGTCCCAATTACGTGTTGAAGTGTCGTCGGTGGGATGGTACAGGGGAGGAGGCTCATTCACAAAATCCAAACACCGCACAGCATGCTTCTTTTTATCCTTTTCAAGAGAGGCAAATCCTCCTCTGGAATTACTGTGCCCCCCGTGGGCTGAAACCTGTCAACACTTCCACCTCTCATGGTGGTCGCTGGGTCACTGAACACAATAGGTTAGTCCTGTGTCATTCTCAGGTAGGGTGGAGTTGCCAGGTGTCACCGGCCGAATATTTAGCTCACTTTGACAAGACAGGTAGCGATCCAATTGGGCATAGTCGATGTCGCCTACTGAGTGACCAATTGGGCATAGTCGCGGTTTACGGGTTAATAACCTGTCTACCCTTAGGAATCCAGTACCTTTCCCGAATTTGGGCTAAGGTCTGCGGTACACCTCCATGGAGAGTGGAATCATGGGCTTCTTTTATAATAAGTTGTACAAAGCATCTGCTCTTGGGTAATAAAATGGGATGTTTGGTATGGATGGGCAAGTCAGCCTTTTCAAGTCGGCCTCGACATCTTATTAGACCCTTTCCGTCTAAGAACAAGCCTAAATTCTTCATCAGCTTATTCCCTTTCCCAGTGTCTTGGCCTAAAAGTTTATATATTTCCCCGTAAGAATTTCTTTGTACTCTTTTCAGCCAGTATTCTAGGGGATCTAATTTCTGAAAGCCCACCTTCTTATTCAAAAATTAAACAACCAATTTAGTACTATTTAGTTGTCTTATTGACGAGAATCTTCTGATGTCAATTACTTCTGGCTCAGGTACTACAGGATCCAAGTTCACTACACTAATCTCAGCAATACTGTACTGTTTCTGTTGAGGCCAGTCCTTAGTGAGTAACCATTTAGGATCCTTAAACCACAAATTATCTTTGATCAGTCTCCTGACGGTCGAACCTCTCGAGAGCAGATCAGCTGGATTTTGTTTGGAGGACACATTCATGAAATTAAATTTGGAAGATAGCTCTGTAATAGTCTTCTCTCTATTACGGACGAAAGGAATTTTACTGTCTCCCTTTCCTATCCAGTAAAGACAAATTTCACTGTCAGTCCATATGTAAATATCCTCAAACTGAGTATCAAGAGTAGTGGTTTTACACCTGGCCAATGTAGTTCCTACTTCTATGGAAGCTAATTCCATTTGAGGTAGTGTTCTTCCTTTAATTGGCACAACTCTGGCTTTGGACATAATAATCTTACTATCCTCTCCTGTTGCGCAATAAGCTACTGCTCCATAGGCCCTTTGAGAAGCATCACAAAATATGTGTAAGTGCGACTTCTCATTACTGTTTATTTCCCTGGGAATACATATGCTTGATGTGCTTTCAAACTCCTTTCTAATCTGTTCCCATTGTTCCACATGTCTCACCTAATTCAGTGTCCCAGTCTAACTTTTCTCGCCAAGCCTCCTGTACTAAACATTTACCCCTACTGACTATAGGACTGACCAATCCTAATGGGTCAAATAGCTTGGAAACCTGACTTAACAAGGACCTCTTGTTGAGAGTGACATCAGAGAACTTAATTGGTTTCAGACTTATTACATCAGCTGTTGTATCCCAGTTAAGACCTAACACATTTTGAATTTTGGGAATGTCAGAATCTGGATAGTCCTCTTGTATTTTCTTCCTCAAAAGCGGTGAATTTGTATTCCAGCTCTGTAACAGCAAATTTGCCTTCCCACATTCGGAATTGGCTATTTCATAAGCCTTCAAAGCTTCCGACTCTATTTCAGCAACACCTTGCAAATTATCCATGTAAAAAACCTGCCCTATTTCTGGACATTTGGCATTTTCAAAATGATGTTTTAAAGTGTTGCAAAGTAGGAAAGGACTAGCACAAGAGCCAAAGAGTACCGATTGGAAACAGTAAGTTATCAATGGACTATCCTCATTTGAGGATCATGAGGCCAGAGGAATTTTGTAAATTTCCTATCCTCCTCTCTCAATCCTATTCTGAGAAAAGCCTTACTAAGGTCTGCTGTATAAGCATAAGGTTTCTCTCTAAATCTTAGTAACACATTCCCTAACTTCTCTGTTAGTGTAGGTCCAGAGTATAGGCAATCGTTCAAGCTAGCTGATCCCTTGCACGCTTTACTACTACATTTGAATACTATCTTTATGGGAGTAGTTACTGAATCCTTGCTTACAGCATGATGTGGTAAGTAGTGTCCTTCATTGTGGTTAACAGGGTATTCTACCTCTTCTATAAATTTATTCTTCAATTGATCCTTTATAATATTATCATATATGGTTAAATGTTCTCGTTTATCTAATACTGTCCATCCTTAAATTCCACAGACTGATTATACAAGTCCAAGGTTATTTTATCTTCAGGGGTTGGTTCCTCAGAGTGTATACCTACATTGTCTAGGTCCCACAGTTTGTGTACAGGTTCAATATTTTCATCCAACAAGTCATTTATCTGAGTAGGTTCTAATTCTGCACCTATTCTAGCTACCATCAATGACTGTGTGGGGGTAACAAAGACTGAGTCTACTAGTTTGGCCTCTCCTTAATTTAACTTGTTTTGGAAAAGGCAACTGACCCATATTAAGGTTATCTCCTGGACTCTTGAACAACTGTACCTTATTCCTTTTGAAAGTCCTATGTAGGAATTTTTCACAATAATCAGAACCAATTCTAATTTTTATGGGACCCACAGTATCTGATTCCACATTTCGTTTAGCCAACTTTATCGCTGAGCTTTGTAGATGATCAGAGGTTTCCTTCAATCCCTTTATGTATGTACTTGTCTCCATATTATCAAGCACAGCTGCTGTTATACGGCATTTATATCTGCCTAATTGTATTACAGGTCTAACTAAATCAAAAGACTGAGCCTTCTTAGTTGTTAAGAATCCTGTAATGGCTAGATTTACCTTGCCGATAATTGGTAACTTTAATTTCTTCACAATGTCTGCAGAAATGAAGGTTTTCTGAGCACCCGTATCAAACAGGGTACATACTAATAGGTTTCTATTCCCAAACAATACTTTCACATCTGCTATTGGTACTGCAGCTGGCATTACTAATGGAGCATTCCCTTTTGCAATTGTCATATTGATGCTTGCAAGTTTAGGAACCTCAATTTTCATCCTAGGGCATAAAGCACTATGATGATGATCTTTTTTGCATTTAAAGCAAAGATTTAATTTAGTCTTACAGTCCGCGGCAGTATGTTCAGAGTCCATACAGATTATACAAGACCCCAGTTCCTGAAGCTTTCCTAGTCTAGAAGCATAATCAGGATACTGTTGACAAGATGCACTGGAATGTTGCTCGCCACAAAATACACAAACTTTCCTGTCTTTTACCATGGAAGGTTTTACTTCCACAATATCCTCAGCATGTCTATTCCTTGGCTTTAATACCTTATCATCAGCCTTTAAGGAGCTAAGGATAGTACCTATTTCTTCTTTAGGCAATACTTAGTTTTCTCTGACTTAGCTTTCCCAACTAGTTGGTTAGTGTTTTTTTTCCTTTATTTCAGTCTTCCGTTTGACCTCAGCAGTTTTAACTGTTCCCTGCAAATGTTTACAGAGTTGCAGCAAGCCTTTCTCAATCTCTTCGCAGGAGAAAATATCCTTTTGCTACCTACCATACAAAGCATCCTTTGTTTTCGGCGGAAGCTTTAAAGTCACAATTCTTGAAATCACCCAATCTGATGTCTTAATATCTTCGTAAGTACCTAAGGCCTTTAAATTACAACTTAGTGCAATTCTAAATTTTTGCAAGGAATCAAAATCGTGTCTAGGCGTAAGTAATTCAATTAGAGCCTTCAGCAATTGAGTTATAACTTGCTCCCTGTCTTCGTAGGTTTGTCTAAGGATGGTCAAAGCCACCTCATAATTATTTTCTTCTACTGGTAATTCTTTTATCAGTTGATATGGTGTTCCTTTGACCTATCCTAACAGATACGTAAGTTTGCTGACTTTAGGGAGATCTGTTCTATCGTGTACCAAATATTTGAACTGGTCCCAAAAGGATTTCGAGTTCTGACCCCTATCAAACTCCGGAAGCGTTATTTGTGGTAACACAGCTCTACTCTGCTGTGCCAGAACTTGTGTTTCCGCAGCAGTGTCAGCTAATTTTGACTCTAGTGTCTTTACTACAGTTAAGTATTCTTCTATTTTGCTTTCAAACTTCGTAGTTTCTGACTATAAGAGTTCCTTGTTCTCAGCCTTTACTATAGCCGCTTCTAAAGTTATGTAACTCTCTTCGTACTTATTCCATCGATCTTTCAGGATATTTAGGAGTCTATTTATTTTCTCCTTGGACAGAGGTACTTGGTCCAACGACTGGTTACAATCATTTATGGCTCGAGTTGCCCATCTTGCCTTACTACTAGATCTTTGCAATAAAGAAACAGACAT
Organism: Coenobita brevimanus; assembly: GCF_032717465.1. Lineage (NCBI taxonomy): Eukaryota > Metazoa > Arthropoda > Malacostraca > Decapoda > Coenobitidae > Coenobita > Coenobita brevimanus. The sequence goes on along the minus strand of NC_137011.1, from coordinate 23,872,009 downwards.
GTTGATTGAAATATAATTTAATAATTTAATTATGAATTCCAACCACAAATTTACCTCAACTTAGCAATGATCTGATTATTTTAAATTTTGAAGAGGGTACGGATTAGGTCCTCTTTGTGCAAATTATCCCCCTGGGTTATTAAACCTCTAAGGGTGCATTTATCTCCCCACTCAATTTCCAAATGTTCATTACAGCTCAGCTATTCATTTAATTTTGAGTAGTGTAGGGATTAGGTCTATAATTTCAACCTATCCCCCAGGGTTGTTAACCCGCGGCGTCCCGTCGACGTACTTCCACGTCCTCATGTTATGTCACAGCTAATCCCGTCGACGTACTTCCACGTCCTCACGTTATGTCACAGCTAATCCCGTCGACGTACTTCCACGTCCTCACGTTATGTCACAGCTAATCCCGTCGACGTACTTCAACGTCCTGCAATTGCAAGGTTCATAATTTCCACAATTTTCAAAATTCGCGCGAGATTTTCGATTCGCCCACGTACCCAAGCCTCCCCTACCTGCTGCCAGGCGGGCAGCGTCCTAGACCCCGCGTGACCCGCACTCGCCCTTGTCTCGGTCACTCACCTGCTAGCAGTGACCCAGGTCAGACATGGCGCAGAAAGGTCTCTCAGACGAGGAAATTGCATCTGCCCTGGAAGCCTTCACTGGAGATAGTGATTCTCCACTCGACGATGATGTGGTAGATCGTGATTATGTCCAGCCAGAGGAAGAAATAAGTAGCAGTGATGAGGAGGTCCCTTTGCCCCGAAAAACGCGGTATGTGACATACCGTAAGGCAAGGTAAGGCCAGCCTGCTCCCCAACCACGTGCACGGCTATCTCTCCATCCCGAATCTGATGAGGACGAGGATGAGGACGATGAGGATGACGGCAGCTTAGGACGTGATATCGCCGCGTGGTTGGGAAAAGAAAAAATATCACCACGAGGATCAGAAGGTGGGGCGAGACGACATATAAGGTATGGTGAAAGTACTTTGTCTGGGGAAGTGGCAAGTGGTGTGCTGGGATTGCTGGGAGAAAGGAAAAGTGTTGTGGCGGCAGTGCGGGGTGAAAGTGAGAGTGGTGTGGGGGTAGTGCGGGGTGAAGGGGCAAGTGGTGTGAGGGAGGCAGCACGAGCACGTGGTGCACGTAGGCCTAGGGGAGAGGAGGTGGAGTCACTCCTCAGCACTTCTTTCGCCCCAGAATATTCCCAAACTTCCTCCCCACAGCCCCAGGATGTGGGGAAAGGAAAGAAAGGGAAGGGAAAGGGTAAAGGAAAAGGGAGAGGGAAGAGAAGTGCGAGTGATGAGAGGCGCCGCTCTTCACTTCCCCAACCTCCCCCACCACCCTCACCTCCCCACCCTGACGAAGGGGACGATGGGGACTTGGCTGGAAACGGTGGTGTCACGTGGAACTGGGAAGATGGGAGTAATTTTACTCCCATCATTCACCCTTTCACTGAGGAGTGGCGGTCTGGTTGCACGGCTCCAGGTGTGAATGCAGGTTCGTCTAGGGTGGATTTTTTCCACTTGTTCTTTGGTGAGGCGTTTGTGGGGCGCATAGTTGAACAAACTAATATCTTTTCACAATCACAGCGCCGTGAAAGTGAACGTTTGGGAACCACGAGCAGGCATTCCCAACAGTATGACTATCCCGTTACAATTTCAGAGATTTTCCTATTTTTGGCCCTGGTTCTCTTGTGGGTGTGGTAAGGAAAAACCAAATTCCTGCCTACTGGACAACTGACCCAATTATCCTCACCCCTTTCTTTGGAAAGGTGATGAGTCGTAACCGATTTCAGTATATTCTCAGCCGCCTCCACTTTTTTGATGCAGAAGATCCAGCCAATGCAAATAACACCGATATAATGAGGAGAATTAGGCTGGTATTTGATCATTTACGGGAAATGTTCCACTCCTCATTTTATCCCTACAGAGACCTCGTCATAGACGAGAGTCTTGTGTTGTGGAGAGGCAATATTTCCTTTGGGCAGTACATACCCAGCAAGAGACACCATTTCGGGTTCAAGATCTTTGTTATGTGTGACTGTAAGACTGGTTATGTGCAAGATATAGTCTTGTACACGGGCGCACAGACAGATATAACAGAAGATCAGAGCATAGGACTCTCTGGGGCCGTGGTGAAGACAATGATAGAGGAGTACCTTCATCGTGGTCATGTGTTGTACCTGGACAACTGGTACACTAGCCCTCTTCTCGCTAGGTTCCTCCACCAACACGACACCGGAATCTGTGGTACAGTCAAGAGAAACCGTCGCCATATGGTCAAGATAGGGAGGAAACTTGACAAGAACGAGGTGGTTTTCTTCCAGGCCAATAACATCCTTGCCACCCTGTGGAACCACAACAGGGAAGTTTGCCTCCTATCAACTGTTCACAGCCCCCTGATGCACCGCACAGACTCCGTGGAGGAAGCGCAATGTATGGAAACCTGAGTCTGTACTGGCCTATAATCTGAACATGAGGCAAGTTGATAAGTCAGACTCGATGATTTCAAGTGTTGACTGTGCCAGGACCACGATGAAGTGGTACAAGAAACTCTTTTTCCACTTGCTCGACATCACGGTCCTGAACGCCCACTACCTGCACGCACCGGAGTATCCGAGACCTTTGAGAGGTTTGTGAGGGAGCTGGCACGTGAAATAATCGCCAAGCATGCCCAGGGCAGACCCACACACCGCACCCGCACCCCCATGGCTGCTCAGACTCCCCTACGTCTTGCAGGACGCCACTATCCCAGCGCAATCCCTTCCGACCCAAACCGTCATAAACCCCAGCGTCGCTGCCATGTATGTAAGCACTCGACAGTCAGACCATCCACTCAGAGAAAAGACACAAGGTACGAGTGTGTCGAGTGCAATGTTGCGTTGTGCCTTCAGCCTTGTTTCAAGGAGTATCATAATTTCCTACACTACTGAAACTGTTTGGGAAGGCGAAATGACGCTCATTATAATGGTAAGGCCAGTCAGTAGGTGCTAAGTCAAATATAAAGTTGAAACGGGTGTTATTTTTTCAGAAAAGTAATGTATAAGTTGAGAATTAGTGTAAGTTGAAAGAATTGATATCAAAACTACACCCACTGTGTAAATCTGGTCAGTAAATATGTGATAGCAAGGAAATAAAGTGGAAACGGGTGTAATGTTAGCATGAATAAAACGTATAAGTTGAACAATAGTGTAAGTTGTAATAATTGATGTCACGAGTACACCCACATTCTGGTCAGTAAGTATGTGATAGGAATTATATAAAGTGGAATTTGTTGTAATGTTAGTAGTAAGGTATTTTATAAGTTGAATACTAGTGTAAGATGAAACAAATGATATCGCGATAACACTCCATGTGTAAGTACGCGCAAATATGATGCTCAGTTCCATCGTAAGTTCTGAAATTATGTGATATCAATTATAAACATGTGCAATGTTAGTGGAGAATTATTATATAAGTACAAAAATAGGTTGTAAGTTGAAATAGTTGTCATAGCGACTTCACCGTGTGTTATTATGCGCTATTATTACGCTATATATTTATGTAAGGCCTGAAATAATCTCAAAACAGTTCTATAAAGTTGAAAAGTGTATAATAATATTAGAAAAGTATTATGGAAGTATAAAAAACACAATACGAGTTGAAACAACAGTCACAGCAAGTTCACTCACTACGTAAATAAGCGCTAACATTACGCTAAATGTTATCAAAAGGCCTGTGAATACGTAAAAAGAGTCCAATAAAATGTAAAATGGTATAATGTTATTGTAGAAGTATTATGTAAGTAAGAAAAATGATATGTATCATGATTTTAGAATGTTAGCGATTCATCGTGACCAAGTTGCCCGATTTTGCTCGTTTTGCACGATGGTACAATGCTTATTTCTGCTCAATTTTTGTATAAAATCCAATATACTCTTTTATCACATGTTTTTATGTTTGTAATAAATACATATCTACTTACTTTCATTGGTTTCCCAGACTTATAATACCATAGAAAACGTTAGAGGCTCAGACCGCCTACGGAGAACACGGGGCCAGGTGGGACCAAGGCATACCTGGTTAAGGTAATTAGGGACCCCGGGGACCAATTTCTTTGCCACTGACCATTGTTTCTGACCAAAAGCGAAAGTTTAAGCAAAAAAAAAAAGGGTCGAAAAATGGTCGGGATTGGGGGGTACCAGTGGTCAAAAAGTGGTTGGGATTGGGGGGTACCAGTGGTCAAAAAGTGGTCGGGATTGGGGGGTACCAGTGGTCAAAAAGTGGTCGGGACAGGGCAGGTTAAACCTCTAGGGTTCTATTTCATCCCCACACTCATTTGCCAAAACACCCATATTCCCCGAGCTCAGAATTAATTACCTCAATATTCCATAGGCCCACCCATAGCTTGTACAGCATAGAACTCTTCTTTCTTATGTTCTACATAATTTATAAATTTCTGCAGAACCGCTTCCCTACCATGACGGTTCCAATGTATACCATCAGCTTTCAACATTGCTTGGAAGGGCTTGGCATTAAAATGTATAAAATCCCTCCCCTTCCTGATCCGTTGTAACTTCCTGTTCACAGCTCTGCTAATTAATTATATGTTCCATAACAAACTGGAGAGCCATATGGCAGGTTCCTTGGCTCGAGGAGAATTATGGCTGCTGAGGATTTACAAGAGCCCTCTATGGCTCCAACCACTGCTAAAATATTCTCCACTACTTCACTGACCTCCACGTCCTCATGGATATAATTTCCTCCAAGGAACAGGACCGTACGGTCATGCTCCCAGTCTAGTACGGCATTCAGCCTTTCATCTTCAGAGAAAGAGCTTGCCTTTCCTCCCGGAGCTCTATAGACACGTACTTCCACGTCTACCACTTCAACCGAACGTGGTAGTAAATTATGTCTCAAAAAAGCAACTTTAAACACATTCAGTGCCTCAGCACACATCGGCTCTCCTCACTCGGTCGGGGCACCAAAAATGTGAAAAATATTTAGAGGTTATGGTAAACAAATTGGGGCCGTCTTTCTGGGCACCAAACATGTGAAAAATATTTAATGTATACAAGTCAGTATCCCTGTCGCAGCACCGCTATGTAAGAAATTTCTGGTAAACAACTCGTAGGTCGTTACTCTTCCCTAATGTTGTCCTTAAGTAAATTCAAACAAGTCTCATAGAGTTAGGTGAAACTTAACCTTAACTCACCTACAATAACTATTTCTCTTCTATCTCATAGCTAATCCCCCCTTGAATTGGCCAATTCGTAAAGGTTACTTAGCTAGTGAAGAGGGAATGATCGTTAACCGATCGGCTGCTTAGTGTAATTGCTTGAGCAAGGAAGCGTCCTTAAGGTGCGTATGTACAACCGTGCTAGCTGGAGTATGATTAGGAACAGAGCTAACTCCACAAGGTCTGGGAGCAGAGTGCGTGTGTGGCAGGATCTACCTCCCTCATAGAATGGTAGGTTGCCAACTATTAATTACAGTACTAAATTCAGTTAGATTACATCATGATATGTACAGGGCGAATCTAATAAATTAATCTTAGTTTTAATTAAACTAAAGTTAAACCAAATATTCCCTTTAACCGTGTAAATATCTTAATTTCACATCTGCTTAACATGAAGATCCTTTTCATCCTCGCCACGTCATCAAACGCTCAGACGCAGTTTAGGTCAGTGGAAAATTCCATATAATTACATATATTTACAATGTATAGTTGTCCACGAGGGTTAAACGCAGTAGCATTTAATTTATCAATAACAAGAATTATTAAAGAGAATGTAATTTCTGGGTTATAAAAAAAGCTTGAACAATTAACAACGGTCTCAAGTTTTCCTCTGCCTTCAAGCAGGGATAACTATGATAAAAGTAGAGAGTGCAACTGCTCTGGGGGAAAATATTTCCCACAGCCAGTCTAGATCGAAAGCCTTTGAGATGTCAAGTGCGATGGCAAAGCTTTCGCTAAAGTACCGAAAGGAGGATGACCAGGAGTCTGAAAAGTAGGTAGGAAGATCGCCAGTGAAGTGTCCCCGACGGAACCCATACTGAAGATCAGAAAGAAGGTGGTGATAGGAAAGATGCTTAAAAATTTTTCTGTTAAGAATTGACTAAAAAACTTTTGAGACACAGGATGTTAAAGTAATTGGACGATAGAGGGTTGGGAATGGTCACCCTTCTTTGGGACTGGCTGAATGAGAGCAAATTCCAGCAAGAAGGAAAGGTACAAGTTGAAAGACAAAGGCGAAAGAGTTTACCTAGGCAGGCTGTAAGCACAGAAGCACACTTCCTGAGGACAACAGGAGGGACTCCATTAGGCCCATATCCCTTGTTAGTATTAAAGCCAGTGATTGCCGAAAATACATCAGCTGAAGAAATTTTAATGTCAGCCATAAGGAAGTCAGAGGGGGGAAGTGGTGGCGGAACAGCATCGGAATCATCTAAGGTGGAACTGGAGGAGAAAGTCTGAGCGAAGAGATCTGCTTTATCAGCAGAAGAAATAGCTACCTCCATCAGAATAGAAATGAGGAGGGAAGGATGATGAGGTGAAATTATCAAAAAAGTGTTTGGCAAGGTGCCAGAACGTGCGGGAAGAATTCGAGTTGGAGAGTTGATAGCATTTAGTTCGGATGAAATTATTTTTAGCAGAGCGCGGAGCAGATATAGCATGATTCTGGACAGAAACATAAGCAAGATGTCATTCAGGGGTGGGTTTGGTCTGGTACCTTTTATAGGCCCTGTTCTTCTTGTGGACAGCATTAGAACAAGTGTGATTAAACCAAAGCTTTCTTGCATTAGTCAAAAGATATGAGAAGGGAATGTGTGCTCCCATGCCCGAGAGAATAACCTCCGTAATGCGCAATGCACACTCAGATGGCTCCCGGCCAAGGAAGCAATAATTTTTCTAGGGAAAATAAAAGAAGAACTGCCTGAGGGCCACCCAATCCGCAGTTCCAAAGTGCCACAGTCGACGTTTCTTTGGAGGGTCCACAGGCCATACCGGAGGAACAGGACAGGTCAAGGTAATTAGACTGTGATCAGAGGAGTCCAACAGAGGAAAGATTAACAGAGTAAGCAGAAGGATTAGTTGTAAGAAAGAGGTCAAGTATGTTGGAGCTCTCTCCAAGGCAGTCAGGCATATGGGTATGGTGTTGTACAAGCTGCTCTAGGTCATTAAGGATAGAAAAGATGTAGTCTTGTTCATTAGGTGGATCAGTGAAAGGAGAGGAGAGCCAAAGGTGGTGGTGAACTTTGAAATCTCCTAGAATGGAGATTTCAGGGAAAGGAGAAGTGGATAGTAAGTGTTGAATCATAGAAGTAAGATAGTCGAAGAATTGTTATTAGTCAGTAGAATTAGGAGATATCTAAACAATGCTGATATATTTAGTCAGAGAATGATAAGAAAGCCGAAGCCAGAGAGTAGAGAATTCTGAAGAATCATGTTCAGGAACACGAGATCAAGATAAATCGTAGCATACATATACTCAACAACCACCTTTGGCTTTGAAACGAGTATAGAGAAAGTAGGAGGAAACAGAAAAACGGTTCGCTGTCAGTTGCCTTAGACAGCTGAATCTCAGACAGGAAGAGAAGGTGAGGTTTAGAGGAGGAAAAGTGATGTTTGGCAGGGAGAAATTAGAGGAAAGGCTGCGAATATTGCAGAAATGAAGAAGTGAGTCAGACAGTGGTTCCAGGCATCTCTTATATATAATATATCTATCAATCTATCTATCTATCTATCTATATATATATATATATATATATATATATGCATACACACAAGTGCTCGTGGACCCTTCGGGTCCCTTGCACTTGCTTCTGCAGAGGGCTGTCGCGTTTATGTGCTCTTCTAGTGTAACATTGTCACATGGATTTTTTGCAGCTAACCAATTGATTGTGTTATTTGCAGCTTCGGAAATGGAATCCAAGTGATGGATCATTCTGCGGGGCGTCACTTTTGCGATTCCGTGTTATTTTGAATTCTCACGGGCTTTCAAGTGGTGGCTTGTATCATCTATCAGTACTGCCAGCGTCCATCAATAGTCAGCACTGCTAATGTCATCTGTACTCCCATCCATTGTTTACAATTTAGCTATTTATCCCCGGTCTTGACTCCCATCCCTACCTCCCCTCCATTACCTTCTCCTCTCGCCTGTCTGGCCGTGCTGCGCTAAGTAAATCTCCCCCAGAATTTTTCACTGATTTCATCCATTGAAATAAGCCCTATGCCTTATTCTTATACAAAATAATATATACAAAAAAGAAATAAGGTAAGTGATAATGCTATACACCTGGAAGTGGCTAATTATCACCTGACAACACCACATGTGCACTCGTTCGCTAATTTCCCACGGTAATTTCCCCTTTGAAATATGCCGTATAATCTATTCTTGTAATAAAAATATATATAAGAAAGGAAGGGAGAAGCCAAAGTGATATTTTCATTCACCTGGAACTACCTGTTTTTATATATTGTCGAGATTTCCTACTAATCATTTTTTAGCATGTACTGTGTCACGGGGTTTTTAAAGAGTAGAGATATTAAAGGATAATTTTCAATAATAATGAGAACAGGACAATGAATTGTCTTGTGAAAATCAAGCAATGATTACTTTATGCCAGCTTCCTTGGCCGATTCTCTAAGGACGAGAATTTGTAAACTTTCTCAACAGTACACAGCAGAGACTAATTCCTCGCAATTGCTGTTTGTTAGTACTAGCCTCTGGAGAAAGTGACTTCACCCCTGACAGTCAATAACTAATGCTATTAATAATAACAGATTCTTGCTGATGCAATAACTCCTGGTTGCACAACGGATTTTAGTTAATAAAAAATAGCAAAGTGCTTATGCAAGCTAGGAGCTGCAGCTAGAATAAGCTTAATATGGAAAATAAAACACGAGTTTACATTACATTAAGCTCGAGAAAAAGAACTGTTAAATTTATTGATTACAAAGAAATAAATTTATGTTACAATTCAAATCGAATTCAAAATAAGGAGATAGCACTCACTCGCTCACTCAAAAGCTAACTCTTAAACCTAGGAAAAACGAAAAGAAAATACTGGTCAGAAAAGTGGACAAAGCGGATGACTGGGCGTCGTTATTGGAAGGACACTGCACATGCTAAGTCTCTCGCCAATCATACTAGGTGGAAATTCAGGAACTGGACAACGGCAGCACTGCTACGCTCTGGGCCCAACCTACTTTCACGGTGCTCAAACCTTGACTGATTTCAAATCGTGGGAAAGAGGCGAGTGTCCAGCTGCATTGTTAACGGCTAGAATGAGCGAAGCACGCCCATAATAAATCGCTCAGCGGAAGTGCTAATGTCTCGCACAAAGACGATCATTTATGACACAGTGAAAAATTGTTCTGAAAACACTCCCGACTGGGTGAATACGTAGCGGTTAAACTGAACGATAAACACTGGGATTCCACTAGAGTTTGAGGTTTCCCACCCAAGTTGATGTCACGAGCTGACTCGTGACATTACGCCCCATCAAAAGTGAAATTTTTTTTCAGGAAAAAAATTTCAATATACATACATATAAATCCTACTCAATCACACAAGATTCACACTGTGGTGTGTGTGTGCTATCCTGCTACAGGAGAAAGTCACAGTCGCCAGTGAGCGAAAAAAACTCGTATTTACGTTAATAGAAGCAAGCTTGAGGGAAAAACTCCATGATTATGATGAAAAATCCTGTACTCAGGTCAAACTGAGTGAAGAATTCGCTACATTTACATTAACAACTAACTGTTATGTAGCGTGATGTATGTAATACATGGTGTAGGTGTGACAGTTGTGGTGTAACTGTACCTATGTGTAAAATTACATAATGCAAATTTATAGTAAATAATGACGACGAGGCAGAAGAGAAGGGGCAGCAGCATGCGAGAGGAACAACCAGCTGATCTGCACGGCAATGCTGCACCTGCCAGCTGCACCTGCAAAATGAATCAAGATGGAGCATCAGAAGTGTCATTTCTCTCTCTCTGCCTAGCAATCAGTACTTATGTCATTATTAACAAAGAAACGTAGTCTTAGGAATCACAAATCGCTCAGGACCCTTATAGTTTACTGGCTAATGCTTAATAACTAGGAAACATGCCAGTTCTTGAATTGCTCAAATCTCTTAGAACGGGCAGTTTACTAGTTAACCTAACATTATTAACCAGGCAATGTGCCAGTTCTTGCATTGCTCAACTCTCTTAGAACAGGCAGTTTACTGGTTAACCTAACTCTATACTTACAACTAATAACAGGAAGCTGAGAATCCCTATGCAATCTCGGGCAGGTCACATTTTAACACCCACCGTGGATGTGAACACTCATGTGGATATTGTGCATTCTCCAGGAATCCTCAGAGAGGCCCACAGCTCGAGACGTTCCACAAGGTAATTCATACCCAGCCTCGGATTGTCTCTGCGGAGTTCTCAAACCTCCCCCGTAACTTATGGTACATATGTTATATACAAGTCCTGGATGTAACGTGTCCTGTGGGAGCAATGGCAAGTCGTCAACAATTACTGGTACACTTTTAACTGGGAACCAGGTTGGTCCTTGGATTACTAAAATCTCTGAGAACGCCTATCTTACGGAACCCAGCATACAACAGTTGCCCGTGTTAGTTAGCAGTTAGCAGGTGAGACATCAGGTCTGCACCTACTTCACCACTCCCCTGTCTCTCAACTGACTCTGAGATTATGGGTGTGGATTGCAACGGCACAGGAAGGACATGTCCCTGATTTGTGGTACTTGGACACACACTGCAGGAACGCACAAAACTATCTATGTCTCGTTCCATCCCTAGCCAGAAAAAGTCAGCTCGGATACAGCCCAGGGTCTTCCTTTTGCCCAGGTGACCTCCTGAGGCTGAACAATGACCCCATTCTAACACTGCTTGGCGGTACTTGGCAGGAACGACAAACTGCAGTCAAACCTCGCCCTAGGGTGTTCGTGACTCATGGTACAGCCGTCCTTGTTTGCGAAGGAACTTGGCTTGACCCCCCCATGAATACTTTATCACTCTACCCTTTTGTTTCTTCCGCACGGCAGAAAGTGTCGGGTCAGAATGTTGTTCTTGAACAACAAATTGACTACACATCAGATCTTGTGGTGATTCAATGGCCACCAGGGTGACAGTTCGGAGCCTCAGCAATGGCTCGTGTTACTGCAGCCGAAGTCTGAGTAGCATCATCTTCAGTGCAACTATACTTGGCACCGGGAATATTGCCTATGATTAGGTCAAATAAAGGTTCTGGCATGACAACTGCGACTGTCGTACCAGTGTAAAAAGGAGATGCCACCTGGATACATGTCTCAGGGAACAATCTCACTGATCCATCAATAAGGTTAGCTTGGATCTGTCGACCTGTGTACTGCTCAGGTCGAACTAGACTCTGCCTGACAGAGCAACCTGAGGACCCATTGTCTCTCAGGACCTTCACAGGAATGCCTCCCACAAACCCTGGCTGAACAAGGAAGGCACTGTCACCTGTGGGAGGGCCTGTGGAGGAAGCAGCCAGCCACTGATTAGGCTGCTGAGTAAATGATGCGGCAAACAGTGTGCCCTGAGAATTTGATACTTGAGGGGTCGTACTCACTGCCTGGGGAGATGGAGCATTGGCCATCTGTGGAGAGGGGTTCACTGTTGCTGTGGAACTAGAGAACTGTGGGGGAGTACCCGTACTGGTAGGGATGTGACCACAGTGCTACTGCTGAGGAATGAAGGCTGCATTCGCCTCCTGCCTCCGAGGTGCTGGTGCTGAAAAGGACAGTCCCGGCAGTCGGTTGCGTGGCTGATACTGGTGCTGGTTAGGGTACCTGTTGTACCTCTTCCACTCAGGTTTCTGAGTGTTTTGCTCCTGGTCCATCCACTGCGGTTTTGAACCTTGGCCATTATTCTGAAAATGGCCTTGTTCAGTCTGAGACGGTTTCCCAGATTTATCAGGTTTCCTGTTCCAGGTATGCTGCTTGCGAGTTTGGTACCCATATGCAGTAAAGAATGCGTCAGCCTTCTTCATCATTTGGGTGGCATCTGTTACCTGGCAGATCTTAAGCTGAGCCATAAGTTCAGTAGGCCATGACTTTTCTAGCTGCGTGTGCAGCATAAGGTCAATTATCCCCTCACGCATGGAAGGAGTTTCATCTTTCTCCATCCACTCATCTAAGTAAGCAGTAAGCCGGTCAAGAAACTGAACGGCAGTCTCTTTATCCTGTAAACGTGTTCTCATGAACTGACTCTTGGCGTCATCAACTGTGAGACCGTACGCTTTGACAAGTGCGGCCTTCATCATCTCATACGTGAGATTGTCTCCACGAATTCTGTGGAGAATATCGAGGGCAGGGCCCTCAAACAGGCTAAGAAACTGAAGCCGCTTAGCTGCATCATCCAGCTGGTACAGTTGAGCCATGTCTTCAAAACGAGCTATGTTTGGCTCGATTCGCTCCCCTTCCTTGTATGGGGGAAGCTTGATGTGTGAGGTCACCATAACCTGTGCAGGGAGAGCGCTCGTGGAGCTTGGGCAAGCTGTACCAGATGTGTCTGAAGCCAAGGAATCTCGCATGAGCTTCAGCACTTGAGCTTCACCACTTCAAGTTCATGTTTTTCGCATGCTTCTCGCTCGGCACATTCGTGTTCTCACTCAGCACATTCGTGTTCTCACTGTTCTCGCTCGTATTCACGTTCTGTCTCTCGTTGTTCTAACTCGAGCTGATGTACTCTCTCACGTTGTTCTCACTCGTATTCGCGTTGTTCTCACTCTTGTTCTAACTCGAGTTCGCGCTGTTTTCGCTCGTGTTCACGTTCTCTTTTGCGTTCTTCACGCTGAATTCGACGCTCTTCCCAAGCATAATCCTTGCGTTGCTGTTCGTAATTAAACCGAGAGAGGACAAAGTCCTTAATTTCAGTTGGATCTGTAAGACCCATATCTTTGGCTTCCTGTACATAGACGCTGGTGGACATGATGCTAGCTCAATCTAAGTAAACTAGCGACTCAGTATTGACTGCAATTTTGTTTTTTTCAGATAAAGATGTCAATAACTGAGAATAAAGAATATAGGCACAGGTTAGTGGTGACCAGTTTTATCTAATTAAACTGGTAAAGAAAGAAAATTAAACAAACAACTGACTGTGAAAACTATTATGTAAATTAATAAAAATGAATCAATAATCACCAGTAAGGTAGTGCCTATAGACTTTAATGATAAACACCTAAGTATCAGTGAGTGAGTAATATCTCGTGAATAGCTTTAGAGCTAGGAGTTAATATCCTGGCGAGGTCGCCAATCGTCACAGGGTTTTTAAAGAGTGGAGATATTATAGGATAATTTCCAATAATACTGAGAACAGGACAATGAATTGTCTTGTGGAAATCAAGCAATGATTACTTTATTCCAGCTTACTTCACCGATTCTCTAAGGACGAGAATTTATAAACTTTCTCAACAGTACACAGCAGAGGCTAATTCCTCACAATTGCTGTTTGTTAGTACTGTTAGCCTCTGGAGAAAGTGACTTCACCCCTGACAATCAATAACTAATGCTATTAATGATAACAGATTCTTGCTGATGCATTAACTCCTGGTTGCAGAATGGATTTTAGTTAATAAAAAGGACTGGCCTAGGTACCAGTTATGAATAGCAAAGCATTTATGCAAGCTAAGAGCTGCAACTAGAATAAGCTTAATATGGAAAATAAAACACGAGTTTACATTACATTAAGCTCAAGAAAAAGAACTGTTAAATTTATTGATTACAAAGAAATAAATTTACGTTACATTTCAAAATGAATTCAAAATAAGGAGATCGCACTCACTCGCTCACTCAAAGGCTAACTCTTAAAGGAAAAAACAAAAAGAAAATACTGGTCAGAAAAGTGGACAAAGCGGATGACTAGGCATCGTCACTGGAAGGACGATGCACACACTAAGTCTCTCGCCAATCACACTAGGTGGAAATCCAGGAACTGGACAACGGCGGCAGTGCTACACTCTGGGCCCAACCTACTTTCACGGTGCTCAAACCTTGACTGACTTCAAATCGTGGGAAAGAGGCGAGTGTCCAGCTGCATTGCTAACAGCTAGAATGAGCGAAACATGCCCGTAATAAATCGCTCAGAGGAAGTGCTAATGTCTCGCACAAAGACGATCATTTATGACACAGTGAAAAATTGTTCTGAAAACACTCCCAGCCGGGTTAATATGTAGCTATTAAACTGAATGATAAACACTGGAATTCCACTAGAGTTTGCGGTTTCCCACCCAAGTTGATGTCACGAGCCGACTCGTGACATATGCTAATGTCCAACAATAGTCAGCACTCCTAATCTCATCTGTACTCCCATCCATTGTTGACAATTTTGCCATTTTTCCCCGTTCTTGACTCCCCTCCCTATCTCCCCTCCATTACCCTCTTTCTCCTCCCTACCTCACCTCCATTACCCTCTCCTCTCGCCTGCCCGGCCACACTGTGCTAAGCAAATCTTCCCCAAAATTTTCCACTGATTTCATCCATTGAAATAAGCCCTATGCCCTATTCTTATACAAAAAATATATACAAAAAAGAAAAAAGGTAAGTGATAGTGCTATACACCTGGAACTGGCTAATTATCATCTGATAACACCTCATGTGCACTTGTTCACTAATTTCCCCCGGTAATTTCCCCTTTGAATTATGCCGTATAATCTATTCTCGTAATAAAAATATATATAAGAAAGGAAGGGAGAAGCCTACATGTAAGTGATACTTACATTCACCTGGAACTACCTAATTTCTTGCCAATCATTTCACAGCATATAAATTAGCAGCTGTCACCTCGCTGACATTGTCAACCCTAGGCAGCCACATCTGCCTCGTCATTTAGTTCAGTGTTGTTTCTTGAGATGAAAGCAGGTAGTGATCACGCCCCTCCATTTCCGCTGCTTCTAGAGGGCCCTGTGACCTCTACCCCTACTAAACCTCGTGTGGGAAGGGGTAAAGGACTAAATGACTCTGCTGTGAAGCGTGAACCGGCTAATTTATCCATGATAATGATGAACAGTATCTTTCTGGTGAATCGTCCGATGAGCCAGTGGAGGAAATGGTGATAAACTACAAATGCTTCAGCGTCCCAAGTTCATCCTGTTTGTGCATCCGTCAAGGCAAGCTCGTGCAAGCAGAGCGACAGAAGAGTTCTGGGCAAATGTGGAAGCATGCAAGGAAAATTTCGAGAGGAATGAGAGAGTGATTTTGAGTGGAGATATGAATGGAAAAGAAGAGAATGTGAGGGCTGATGGAGTAGTTGGTGAGTGGGGTGTGCCTGCAGAAGTGGATGAAAATGGATGTGCTCTAGTGGACATTTGTTCAAGGACGGGGTTAAGCCCCTGTCACACACAAACGACTCAAGGGCCGACAGCGGCGCGACTCAAGGTCGTAACACATTTTTTCATCAATCATCCCTTGATTCACCGACAATGCCCGGACTCTTTAGGGAGTTTGTGAGCCGCTGGGACAACTCGTCGGGCCTCACGACTTGCCAAAAGTCGTGTCACAGTTGCATTGCAGTAGGGAGTGCTGTAAGTCGGTCGTGAAGCAGTCTTACCTCAATTGGAGGCATCGTGATGCGGTCGTTGCGTGTCGTGATGCTGTCACTGACAAAAAAAACGTTATGACTGTGTGTCCCTCACCAACTGACTAGACACAGGAAAGGTCCATGGTGATGCTGTGGGTGTCACTGGTGGTCTAGGTGTAATGCCCCACCCCACAGTGGGTGTCATTGGTGGTCTAGGTGTGATGCCCTGCCCCATAGTGGGTGTCACTGGTGGTCTAGGTGTGATGCCCCATCCCACACTGGGTGTCATTGGTGGTTCAAGTGTGATGCCCTGCCCCATGGGTCGGTCGTGGGGGGATCGTGGGGGTGTCTTGGGGGTTAGGGGTGCATTCCCCAAACACATCACAAAGTCGTCTTGCGGTCGTGGGCGGTCGTGTCATGGTCGTGGCTGACAAAAATTTGTTAAATTTCAAATCTGAAGACTTGTAGCTTCGTCTCCTCGCGGTCGGCTCGTAATCTTGTCGCATTCTTGAGGACGTCATGACAGGTCATGAGGCAGTCCTGACGTGGACGATAGTCATGAGCACAGCAGATTCGGGGCCAGTCG
The DNA here is from genome assembly GCF_032717465.1 of Coenobita brevimanus. Lineage (NCBI taxonomy): Eukaryota > Metazoa > Arthropoda > Malacostraca > Decapoda > Coenobitidae > Coenobita > Coenobita brevimanus. The sequence goes on along the minus strand of NC_137011.1, from coordinate 23,855,876 downwards.
GGAGGTGTGGAAGCCATCTATGACACGACCTTGAGTTGCTCTGCGGTCGGACATTGAGTCGTGTATGTGTGACAGGGGCTTTAGTGATAGCCAATACCCTCTTTTGACAGAAAATGATCTACGTGGCGAGTGATGAGACGGGTGGGTCGTGAATTGAATCAACAGAAGGCAATGATTGATTATGAGTTGGTGGATGACGGAATGAGAAGGTATGTAAAGAATGCTAGAGCATACAAAGGTTGAGGGAGTGGACATCCTGACCACCCTTTAATAGTTGTGAAAGCCAAGGTTCAAGTGCAATGGATGAATAGGAGAGAAGGACAGGAGGAAGTAGTCCAAACAAGGATGGTAAAAAGGTTGCAAGAGGACGGGAAAAAAAAAAAGGCAGAGTATAGTAGAGAAGAGGAGGAGTGATTGGGTAAATACAATTTCGAGCAGAAGGGGGTGGTGGAAGATGTGTGAAAGATATTCGCAAAAGAAATCTGTGCAGCATGTGAGGTGGTGTGTGGGGTAAAGGGAAAACGAAAGGAGGTGCAAAGGACAGCATGGTGGAATGAGGAGGTGAGACAAGTTATGGTACAAAATAGGAAAGCATATTGTGACTGGATGGGAAACAGAGGCATGGATAAAGTTGAGAGACGGAAGAGAGAGTTATATGTAAAGAGGAAGAAAGAGGTGAAAATATTAGTAAAAGAGGGTAAGAAGAGAGTGGGTGAGGAATGTGGAAGGAACTTGAGTGTAAAGTGGAGGGAATGTACGAAAACGTCCAGGAAGGAGGTCAAGAGAGTTAAACAGGATAATAAAGAAGTTAATGGGGAAGTGAAAGATAAAAATGGTAGATTGATAGTGGAGAAGGGAGAAAAGATGAGCAGATGAAGAGAACGCTAACATAGAGAATGAAAGTATGTGGATGGGGAATGGCTATGAGATGAAGGGAGGTAAGAAGGGTGGAAGAGATCAGTAGGATGGAAGCAGTGGAAGCAATGAATTAAGTCAAAATGGGGAAAGCCCCAGGAAATGATGGAGTGTGTGGTGAAACGCTGAAGCATGTGGGAGAGATAGTAGTAGAATGGATATGGAAGATGTGTGGATTGGCCTCGGAGGAAGGTAGAGCCCTGGAGGATTCGATGATAGGTATAATTATTCCTCCAAACAAAGGAAAAGGGGAAAGAAGTGTATTGTAATCACTGGGGCATTTGTGTTCCCAGTGTAATAGGAAAAGTATATGGTAGGATAATTATTGACAGAGTTAGGTAAATTACAGAGGAATTACTTGAAGAAGAACGAGGAGGTTTTATGAAGGGAAGAGGTTGTGTAGATCTGATATTCATCCTAAGATCTTTAGTGGTAAAGTTCCTAGGGAGGGGAAAGACGTAGCATGCACCATTCATGGATTTGGAGAAAGCATGTGATAGAGTAGATAGACAAGGAATGTGGAAAATATTCAGACTACATGAAATGAATGGGCAGTTGTTTTTTGCTGTGAAGAGTATGCATGAGGATGCTAAGGCTGCAGTGCGAGTAAATAGTACACTGAGTGAATTTTTCTATATGAATGTTGAATTGAAACAGGGATATCTCCACTGTTGTTCAATCTGTATATGGATGGGGTTATAAAAGGGGTACAAGGTAGGGGAGTGCATGTTGGAGCGGCCCAAGTGAGAGACTGCAACGTTTGGAAACTTCCTGTAGTGTTGCTTGCAGATGATTCTGTATTATTAAGTGAAGACGAAAGGGAATGCAAGGCTTTGTGAATAAGTTTGGGAAAGTGTGTAAGAAACGGAATCTAAAGGTGAATAAAGGGAAGGGTAAAGTTATGGTCTTCGAAAAAAATGAAGTCACTACGTGTACAATGAGATTGAATGATGAGGAAATGTAAAATGTGAGTGCAGTTAAGTATTTGGGTAGTGCGATAAGTAAGGATGGAGGTTTGGAGGATGAAGTGCTTGAAAGGGCACAGCAAGAAATAAAGGTTGTTGCTCACTCTTTGAGAGGAGTGATAAGAAATAGGAAAGTGAGCATGGAAGTAAAGAAGTCACTGCATGATATTGTGATACCAACCCTAACATATGGAAGTGAAGCTTGGACCTTGTTGGAATAGGACAAGTCATGAGTGAGAGTGATGGAAATGAGTTATTTGAGAAACGCAACTAGAGTTACATAGAGAGACTGACAAATGAGAAAGAGAATGAGCATTGTGGTGTGGATGTGGATGACAGAAAGAGGAGAAATGCTCTGAGGTGGTTTGGCCATGTGGAGAGGATGGAGAGCGAGAGACGAACGAGGAGAGTGTATGTGAGTGGGGTGGATGAGGCAGAGGGAGGGGAAGGCCAAGGATGAGATGGGAGGATGGAGTAGAGAGGTATATGAAAGAGGGGAATGTGAGCTGGGAGGAGGGTAGTTATATGGCAGGGGACAGGGCGACGTGGCGGTTATTTGTTTATGGCCATCCCTTACGGGATGGACTGGTTGACGGTCGTGTACAAGGTAAATGAAGTAATAAATTGGTCACTCGGTGTCATCGGAGTATCATTACTGTTTCTTTCCGATATATGTAAAATAACAGTCAGTCAAAGTTGGAGATAATCGTTCTGTACCTCACGAGAAACATTCACCCTTGCTGTGACACCACAAACGATACCAAAGCCACAGCTGACAGCCACTCACAACAATGCTTGGGAATCGTACTTCAATACAAGTAAGATTTCTGTGATATTCAGCTGTTATTAGCATACTAGCTTTGAAAGACCTAGTACGACAGCTCTCTTAAAGATGAAGTATGCTCTGTTTGTGCTCTAGCGAAGAGTTTTGTTGGTTTTAGAGAGACTAGAAGTGACAGTGAACCTCGCAACAACCAGGTACGTGTAGGTCATCTCGGTAGCACATTGATTAGAGCTGACAAAGTCGCAATGAAGTGACTTATGAACTGAATCAGTATAAGTATTGCTAGGTCCTGACTCCAGGGGCATATAACCCTGAAACTGGGCAGTAATACACAGGGAAGATGTCACAAAGACCATAATATTTCAGTGTTTTTATTTCTTCCTATTTAGGCCTGACTGTGTACACTTAGACCTCCGTGGAGTAATCAGTTCTCTGATTTTTTTGCCTTATGTACTGCTGATGTCTGAACGTCTTGTTAGTAACGTCCAGGCTGATCCAGAGAATAAGATTTTCACATCCCTACCAATGACATAAAGCCAAAGTTAGGGCTAGTTTTACTTGACAAGTGACAGATACGTTAGGTTGTTGTATATGTTAGGCTATTAACCACCGCTGCACTACTTCTTGTTAACCCAATTACTTTCCTTGATTAGTTTTTGGACTTTTTATTTTAATATTAAGTTGATTTTTTTTTCATTAGATCAGGTGTTTCTGATCTCAAACTCTTTATCACCCTTGTCTTTTTGTAATTTATGCATTTTCAGTGGCTGTGAGGGTGGCGATGAGTCACCAGCACCGTGGGAGGTAGACAGGCGTGAATGTGCCATTGCTGGGCTACAAACGAGAACTGAATAATTAGTAAATACGCTGCATTTGGCAACTGCAGTGTGGCAGGGATTGTCAACAGCTCTGATGGTGTAGAGGGAGTCTCAATGTTCCCATGGAAACCACTGACGCTTCTTCGTGTTTGAAATTATGGCAAAGAGACCAATCGCCTCATATGGGGAGATCAGCACGGCCAGGGGTGACCTGCGTATCTGAATTACTAAATATTCGGTACTTGGCAACTACGGTGTGGCAGGGATTAGCAACAGCTCTGATGGTGTAGAAGGATACTCACCATTCCCATGGAAACCACTGACGTGTTTCCTCGTGCTTAAAATTATGGCGCAGAGACCCAACGCCTCATATGAGCCGATCAGTGCAGCAAGGGTGGTCTGCATATTGCCTCGTATGAGGCGATGAGCATGGTGGGGGTTATAATTATTACCACCATTTAGGGTCATAAACACCTAATTATCTAAAATCTTGTCAAAAATTTGTGTTTATATTGGCTTAATAAAAATTCTAAGAATCAGTGCAAAAATTTTCTAAAGTTAGCAGAAGCATTTCACCTCTAGTTTGACATGTCCCCTTGGCAGAATTCTGCTTTACAATGCAAACACATTTATTTGTGTTTTAAATCAATATTTATGCAAAATGGAAGACTGCCAATGTGTTGACAGTCTGAAAGGTAAGTATCCCCTAACTTTCGCATGTTTCAGTTCCGAAACCTGATTTTTTGTTAACGGTCATATTAACCCTCAGATGGTGGCAGCAGTTGCTGAGAAGCACAAAAAAAAAAAAAAAGTTTTTGTATAGATGCCCCCTACCACAGGACTGAAACACAAATATAGTTACACCACATAATGTAGGGTTTCAACATAATTCATATATGGACTCTACCGCACGTTAGGTTTTAACATAATCAATACATCGACTCTACCACAATGTGGAACAGTTGCTATATTTCTTTAACATAGCAAAAAGGGTGTTGCAAACATCTGATTGGTGGAGTGGTGTGAGTAGATTGTAGTCTTCTTTACTAAGCACTGTAAAATGACCAAACCTAAAAATGTATACATCTCCCCAACGTTACTTTCCTTTCTCATCAGATTTGTACTATTTCTTATCATTTTCCTCTTCCTTCTCTTTTCTTCACAGACCTTGGCAGTTTAGTTGTATGTTTCTCTCACTATATGGTCAATAATATCCCTCTCTACAAAAGATTTTAAAATCTCCAGTGGGTTTTGAGGATTTTGCGAAACTGACCTCTGTGTCTCCAGTAAATGGCAATCGTTCTCTGCAAACTGGAGAATGACTTAACCATCCAACTGGAGCACTGTAATCATCGCCATCAATTTATACACTTGAAAGATTAACATCTGGCTCCTCTGCAATCTCAAGTTGTGGTTCATCACCATTATCAGTGTCATTACCATCACTATCTGATGCAGAATCACTGGTAATATCATCAGTGTAATCATCATCCAAATCCTGATTTAGAATAAATTTTATCTCATCATCACTAATGTTCCTCCTTGTGTGGGCCGTAATTATGTCTACAATATCCAAATATCAAGAGAAAATTAGATATTAAGGTCTACAGGAGAAACAAAGGTTTCTTGTATCACCTCAAAGAGCTGGGAACAGACTGATTGAGTCACTGAATGAGCAACCTTATATAAGGCACCTGCCACCCGTATATTGTTAGTTTCGAATATTTGAGGCTTTTGGGCATTTACATGTTGCCGACTATTGTAGTCTCTGCTATGATTTGCAGGGGACAACAGACGAGTTTCCGGTCAAAATTTTTTTGAAGTAAGATACTTGTATGGGTAAAAAATACGCAGAGAATAACTATGTCAACCATTATTTAAAAAAAAAAAAAAAAGATGTGCAGATACATGAAAAAATAATAAAGTAGCTGAAAAATCACGTGCCTCTGAAACGGCCTCTGATTGGTCGTGATGTCAACACTCACACTGAGGCAGCATAGTCTACTTTGTTTACGTTTACCCAATATACACTGTGCTCATTTATGACCTCGAAGAATGCCCAGTGACAAGAGGAATAATTGCTAGTGTTTCATTGCAATGTGTAAGTGCACGGACAAAATCACACCATGGAAATTATTCCTCTGTGTACCCACCCAATAACAATAAATGACAGCAGTGGTGGCTGGCTGCTCGTCGGAAGTTCACAGTGCTAGAATGCGGTCTTTACTGTTGTGAAAATATTATTTCCTTCATCATGTACGTTCATGTACACCCAATTATCTAAAATTTGTTAAAAAAAAAAAATGCTTACATTAAGTATTAACAGAATATTAGGATTCAGAATGAAAAAGCGCTAAAGTTAGCGGGTATTTCTACTTTAGATCGCCAACATGCCTTGACAGACTTCTATTTTGCACAAATACTGATTTAAAGTGGAAATAAATGCATTTATATGTTAAATTAATATTTATACAAAGTAGAAATCTGCCAAGGCAAGTTGTTGGGCTAATGGAGAAACACTTCTGCTAATTGTGGCGTGGTTTTGCTGTGAATCCAGATTTTTAAAAAGTAAAATTAAACAAAAAAATTTGACTGGATTTCAGATATTTAGGTGAGTATGAACTTATATGGTGATAAAATCTATAAACTTACCAATTAAAAGTCCGAATTCAGTGTTGATTCGGTAAATGACAGCCGATTCGGTATTTCGTCACACTCTCCTGAAGGTACTTTACAGTCAAATTCAGAGTCACTCACTGAACCTGTTCTTTCAGAAAACTAATAATGAAGAGGTCGAATATTAAATATTCATGAGTATAATACCATTATAAACTCATACGACTGATACTGTACATCATACATTAAACACTTTCCTTTCATGAGGTACGAGCACCGCTTGTGGATGGTGTAGCTGTAAGATACTTTTAGTTGATTTCACCACAATTCACTTACCTAACAAGTACCACCCATTTACACCATGAAAAGTATTCCTTCACAACATACAGTACCTAAAGGGAGTAGTTTGGATCTATGGTGGCCATGTAGGTACAATTATTATCCCTGTTACTGGTAAGGTATTGTGTGATGGATTAGAGCATCGTCTGCAGTATGAATACTGACATCATCACCATTATGGTGGCTGCTTCCCTCCAGCCACAAAGAATTAAAGTTATCATGTCTTGATCAATGCAAATGATAAATTAAAAGATACATATACCATAAGCTTCTAAGTACATGGCAGAGTGCACTTGCTATGTTTACCCAGAACCAGCAACATGTCTGTTTGGGAGGAATCATCTATATATAGCCTCCCCACAATTTTTCAGTAGATTTTGCACAGTAGATTTGCCGCTGCCAGCCAAGGGTTAAGCAAAATTATTTTTTACCAGATTTCAGATAATTAGGAGTACATAAATCTATATGGTGATAAAAATCATAATACAGTAATCTTTCCATTATCCGACATAATAGAGCCAAAAGCATGCCCAGAAAGTGGTCCTGTCCAGATTCTGGGCCCTGCCTCCTGGACTGGTACTTATGGACCCTAACCCAGCCTAACTCCGAAAAACATCTACATAACTCTCTATCGAACATGCATAGCACCTATTTAAGGCCCTATTCACGCAAATAAGGGACATAAAAGAATGAAATAAATGCAAAGGAACCAGAGAATGAGGTTTTAGAGGTGAATATGGAAAATACAGTACACTATTTAACATTATTCTGGGTACTTACAACAAGTCCGTGGCCATCTTGATGAATAACCCGCCTCCTCTCAGACTCTGACAGTAACAAGGTGCACCTGAAGCACCTACAGTAATCAAGTCTTGCGGTGCACTTAGTCATTTGCACTCTGAATTTTAATTTCTTAACACTGTGCATTCTTTTCTCACTTGCTCTCTATTGTACTTTCCTGTAACTAGTGTTGCACTCTGCACTTAAGTCTTTGCATTCTGAATTCTAATTTCTTAACATTGGGCATTGTTCTTTACACTGCACAACACTGTAAATTCCCGTGTGGTCTAGTGGTGAGTTTTTGCTGTTTATTCACTGTCAAAGTCCGAGAGTCGGTGATGCAGGTGGCGTTGCTGGGATGTGGTGATGGATTACCCACTGCAGACGACTCTGAATAGAGGTGCAAACTCACATCCAGTCGCAGCTCCAACCTTGGGTGATGGGCTGGGCTGTGGCTCGGAGGTAGAAGGCCTGTCTTGGGGAGGCAGTGGTGTGGAGCCAAGGCTGGGGATGGTGGGGATAAAGGGCCTGAAAAAACTGTCAGTGGTTGATTGATGTAAAGGAACGACTATTAGGGCAATTGATGATGCACTGCCTGAAAGCGTGCACTTGCTCCACAAGTCCCAAGAGCCCCATCTCCCTGTCGCAGTCCAGGTGTTCTAGGTAATCGAGAACAAACTTGACATGCTCCCGGAGTGCACTCAGCTTGGGGATGGCTAGAGTAGTGGCACGCTGAGAGGAGTCTGCATCATCATCGCTGTCCTCATTGGAATCTTCAAGCTGGGTATTTGTACTGGAAACCAAAGATATGATCTCGATATCAGACATGATCTGATACCCAGGATCGCCCTCGTTGTCATCCAACCACCCACACACTTCGTCCACATCAACATCATCGCCAGCTGCATGACGACGTGCATGGAAGTCAGCCACATCAAAACCTAGAAAATCATGCACCACATCGGCTCTGAGAAGCAGACGAGACCAACCATTTTCCAGAGTCTTGACAGAGACTTCCATCCATGCACTGGCCCAGTTGTAGATGGCAGACTTGATGTTGTAGCGGTGAAGGTTTTCCAAAGTCCGCTCCCTCCCTGTGCTCGTCCTCATCCTCGAGAACAACCATCACCTTGTCCAGGAACTTCCAATGGTTCAGCCTCTTCGTTGCCACTGTCACTCCTTGGTCAATTGGTTGGATGAGAGCAGTTGTATTAGGTGGCACAAACATGCACCTAATGCAGCCATTCTCAGCCACCAATTCCTTGTCGGACGGATGCACAGGTGCATTGTCCAGAAGAAGGAGGTCCTTTACCTGACCACGTGGGATTCCCAGTGTGTTCGTCTGGTAATGGATGACCTTGACGAAGTGGCAGTGAAACCAGTCTTTGAAGATCTTGGCTGTGAACCAAGCCTTCAAAGAATGGTACCAAACGACAGGAGGGACACCCATCACCCCAAGAAGACACCGAGGGTGCTTTGCACAGGTAACAATAACGGGCTTGAGCTGGTGCATGCCGTTAGCATTGTCACAACACAAAGCAGATATCCATTACTTGCAAAGCTTGCGGCCAGGTACAAGCTTCTCTGTCTCCTCAGCTAGAGTGTTCTTTGGCATCAAGCGATAGAATAGACCAGTTTCATCAGCGCTGTAGACTTTACCGAGAGTGAGGCCTTCAGTTCCATACCACACAACAGCACACAAGCAGCACGTTGTTGACGATACAAAATCAATGTGGAGCGGTTTATTTCTGCAAGCTGGGGAGTGAACACAACCTTCCTTTCCATGTTGCGTTTGGTCTTCGATGCGAAGTCAGCTGTGTACTGGGTAAGCTTGTCCCGGGATCTCTTGATATCAAACAATGTAGAGCAGGCCAGGTTGAATTCACGGAGGATAAGTGACATCGACCATCCCGCGTCCATCTTCTCCAATATCTCCCTCTTCTTCTCCAGAGTCAGAATCACTCGTTTCCTCTTCTCGGGCAGTGGGGCCATCATCACACACATGAAGAAGAGGCAGGAGAGGAACAGCAGAGACTGCAGCAGGTAGGGCACCACCACAAAAGCAAGCACGTGAGTGGCCACGGTGATGAGCGTGCACTTACAATGAAGGACGGGCAGGAAATGGGGAGGAAGCAGTGTCGCCCTGCTGGACATCGGCAGCACTACATGGCAAAACACAGCTGGTTCACACTGTGTGCCAAGTTCAAATTACAGGGGGAAAAGATTTTTTTTTATTTTGTACGTTTTGGTGGCGATTTCGGGGTTACGAAGTCCATGGCCCAAAATGTCCGGGTAGTGGGGGGTCCGGACTGTGCGTGTCTGGATCGTAGAGGGAGTACTGTATTTTCCACATAAATGTGTTGATTTACTAAATGACCACCGATTCTATATTTTCTGGCACCGCATCACAACAGGAGCAGCCCAATGTGATAGGGTATTCCTGATGTGCTGCTTGCCACCACATATTCCTGGTTTTCATGTCTATTGTAACAGAGATGAATCTTTTTTCTGATGTGATTATGGCTGTGTTCTTGTCTCTTGTACTGTGGAACAAAGCACTAATCGTGGTTATTTGCTGACTTGGCCATGCCAAAGCAAAGCTTGGCTAATCAGTAGAACCACAATCACACAACTTAGCTGGGGATCACAGTCTTGTTTTGTCCCCAGGCTTGGCGATTTATAACGCCACGACCCTTGAGGCTGGCGCAACCTCTTTCTGTGCAACTTCGAAGGCTTGTATCTCCAAATTTTTACTTTGGTTTGTCTGATTAGCTCTATCATGGGATAATTCAGCACATTTATCAACCAAATAAATTATTTACTTAAAAAAAAAAAAAATCGATTGTCAACCAGTCCATTGAGGCCTCTGGCACTAGACAGACTATCCAAGTGCCAAGCTTGTTGAATGATATCTTGCTGCCGTGAGCAGGCTTAAGTGCTGCTTCGAGCCTTCGACCTAGTAGCAGTCAGATTACTAGCAGCCAGATCTAGCAGCAGTCAGACTAAACACATTTCCCCGGACCTCCCATTCCTCCTTCGGGAGTGGGGGACGGAGAGGGAACGAAGGAGAATGGCAAAGACCTCATCCCCCACCTCTCATAGACCTTCTAGAGCCGGAACCCAAGCCCGAAAGAGTGGTGGCCCTTTTGGGATGGGGGATGAGGACGGTGTGGAGGAGGATGGCAGAACTACCTAGTTCCACACCTCTTCCGAGATCCTCATGGGGTAGAGATCACCTATGTCCTACAGTGGAATGTTACAAGCTGCAGATGATGAATAAATGAATAAATAATTATATATCTCTCTATCTATCTAAATACATATGCTATGCATGTACATATATAGAATATCCATTTATCAATCTATGTTTTATATATATATATATATATATATATATATATATATATATATATATATATATATGTATCTATATTTATTTATTTTGGAGGAGTAGACTGTAGCACCAGTCGAACAGGGCAGTACTCCCGAGGTTGATGGCAAGCTGGTGATAGGGAGAGCTGGAGCTCCCGTTTCACCAGCCCTCAGGACTTGATCCTGACCATCTCCCTTTTCTGAACATTTTCAGTGCATTCATTTACACAGAGAGTAGGCCAGCATGCTCTCATAATACCTCTACCTTCAACTGTCTACACCACACTACATGCGCATAACATATCACACCTTCTATTCACATCTTTAGTAATGGCCGCTGCAATCTTACAATCAAGTAAGGTGGTACCTCGGATTGCCACCACCGGCAGGGTAGGGCTGGAGGCACAGGGTCCTCCCAGTCGCCATCAAGCGACTGTGCCGGCAGCGACTGTTGCTATTTCCGGGAATGCTCATTGGCGAAGAGGTGACGGTGCGGCCTTATTCTTTACCAACATCCGCAGCCTTACCACAAATTTAAACTCAGTTCATTTTTTCCTTCAGTCCATATCCTCTTTGGCCCTTTTCCTCACAGAACCACAAATCTCACCTTCTACCGATATATCTCCATTTTATTTTCCCGGTTACCATCTCCTTACAAACTTTTGAAACAAGGGCGGCACCTGTTGTTATATCAAATCCCAATATTCAGTTGATACTATTTTAAACTTCACTTCATCCAGTTTTGATTACTCATTATATAAATTAAATTGCCAAAACATTACCAATTATATCTGTGTAGTTTATCGTTCAACCAATGCTTCTTCGGAACCCAGTGTATTTGATTCCATATCCACTCAGTTGAGTAACCTTGACCTTGCCCTTGGCAATGAAATTACCATTTTGGGTGATTTTAACATACATAATGTTGAATGGTTATTGCATTCTGCCCGGACTGACGACGCTGGTCTAGAATGCGAGCTGTTTGCGGAATCGTTTAATCTCACCCAGTTGGTAAAGCAACCAACCAGAATACCTGATAATCCTGACCATAATGCCCATCTCTTGGATTTATTCTTGACAAATAATCCAGATCAATACAGGATAGAGATACTGTCACCACTTGGATCCTCTGACCACAATCTCATCAAAGCCTCATTAGTTAACCCTCCTACACCTCCCCAATCCGAACCTGTCAGGGTGACCCGATGGCACTTTGACAGGGCAGACTGGGATGGATTTAGAAATTATCTTGCTGATGTTCCATGGCAGTCTTTCTTCTCTAGTGATCCCAATTCTACCCAGTTTACACATTTCCGACTTAATACTAGCTGGTATGGATTTATTCATACCAAGTCAACAATTCACTAAAAGATCAAACTCTCCAAAATGGTTTAATGGCAACTGTGCCAGAGCAACAGCCCAAAAGTCATTAGCATATAACGCTTACTTAAAATCAAAAACATCTGAATCACTCTCCTAATTTAAAATTGCTAGAAATCATGCAAAAGCTGTATTAAATCTATCTAAATCAAACTTTCTTCAAAAGCAAGCATCAAAACTACTTAACAACCCTAATGGCAATAGAATATTCTGGTCAACTCTTAATTCTTTCAATAATAACTTTAACAAGTCATCTTCCATTCCCCCACTAAAATCTTCAGATGGCAATATTACAAATGACCCACGTGGGAAAGCAGATATCTTTGCTAGTACCTTTGCAAGAAACTCTACCATAGATGATACCAGCCAGAATGTCTCAGTACTGGAACTTGATTCTCCCGAAATTGCCCCACTTAAAATACAGACAAGATTCGTAAAATCCATCCTAGACAATTTACCTACCAACAAAGCTCCAGGCCCAGATGGAATTCCGCCGATTGTTTTGAAAAAGTGTTCCCCTGAACTTGCCTCTGTCCTAGCCAAATTATTCAGATTATGCATACATACTTCTTTATTCCCAAATTCATGGAAAGAAGCCAATATCCACCCAGTTCCGAAGAAAGGAAGTTCGTCTGACCCCTCCAGTTACAGACCAATAGCTGTCACATCTTCTCTTGGTAAGGTATTTGAAACTTTAATTAATAAGCATATTGTTAAACATCTTGAATCCAACAACTTAATTAGTGATAGACAATACGGTTTTCGCCACGAAAGATCCACCATTGACATACTCAATCTCTTAACTCATACCATCCATCAATCAATTGATCTTTTTGGAGAAACTCATGCAGTAGCTCTTGATATCTCTAAAGCTTTCGACAGAGTATGGCACTGTTCCCTGCTGTCGAAACTCCCTTGCTATGGACTAACGTCTTTTGTTCCTTTGATTTCTTCTTATCTTAGTGACAGGAAAATAAGAGTGAAAGTAGATGATGTATATTCGAATTTCCACTCAATTAACGCCGGCGTACTGCAGGGATCAGTTCTGGCGCCAACCCTATTTCTGGTTCATATTAATGATCTCTTATCTGTCACTCACAATCCCGTTCACTCATATGCAGATGACTCAACACTACATAGTTCATTCACACTCAGACATTCATTTACAAAGTCTAATATCTCTACCTCTCAACTCAGTACAGCCATCTCCATAAATCAAGATCTAGCTACAATCAGTGAATGGGGACAAAACAACCTTGTCTCTTTTAATGCTAGTATAACTAAATATATACAGTTTACTAATAGACAGATATTGCCAGATTCGTACATTACCTTCAGTGCTACTAATATTCCCTTCTCCAAAAGTATTGAAATTCTTGGTGTCTCACTTAAGAGTGCCCTCAGCTGGACCTCTCATGTCAGATCACTTGCTAAAACCGCCTCAAAGAAACTTGGATTATTGTACAGAGTCCGTAACTTCTTAGCCGATGAGCAGTTAGCTATAATTTATAAGAGTCATGTGCGCTCTCAGCTTGAATATTGCTCACCCTTGTGGAATGGTTGTGGAGAGGTTGCATTAAGACAACTAGACAAAATTCAGAATAAAGCTGTTAGAATCATTAACAACCCTGCCATTACATATAAACTACCTCCCCTGCAAGTAAGAAGGAATGTTGCCTCCCTTGCATTATTTTACAGATATTTTTTTGGCAAATGCTCAGACGAAGTTGCGTCCATGGTGCCATTTCTCCATGCCTTCCCTCGTGCTACACGGGCATCTGGTAGCGCTCATGACTGGAATGTCACTCAACCATATTGCAAAACTTCTGCCTATCAGAATTCTTTCATTTCCCGAACTGCATCTCTCTGGAAATCGCTTCCCCAGAGTTGTTTTCCTGCAAATTTCAACCCACAACTGTTCAAGTCTAACTGTTACAGATATTTTATGAATAGAGGACACCAGTAATCTGGTGTATGGATTTTTTTTTTTCCCCATTTCTTTTTCCTTCCTCCGTTCTGTTATTAATAATATATATATATATATATATATATATATATATATATATATATATATATATATATATATATATATATATATATATATATATATATATGGGTACCTATGCATGGAGAGAGTGTATATATATATATATATATATATATATATATATATATATATATATATATATATATATATATATGTGTGTGTGTGTGTGTGTGTGTGTGTGTGTGTGTGTGTGGAGTGACGCGTATGGATCGAGTGCGAAATAATGACGTGCGAAGGAGAACTGGAGTTGTTCGGGAGATGGCTGGTCGAGTTGAGCAGAGGGTGTTGCAATGGTTTGGGCATATGGAGAGAATGGATAATGAGCGTTTGGTGAAAAAGATAACTAGATCTGATGTGAGAGGTGTAAGGCTGAGAGGAAGACCACGAATAGGATGGATGGACAGTGTGAAGAGAGCACTGGATGCGAGAGGGATGTCTGTTGAGCAAGGAAGAGTGGCTGTGCGTGACAGAAATAAATGGAGAGAAATTGTAAATGAATAAGTGATGACGCAGCCCTGAGTGGATATTCTCCCACATTTGGTCTGATCAGCTAGTCAGGTCAGGTGCGGGTAAGGGGATGGGTCTGTTATGATGTGGCAGGGGTAAACCAGCTCTGCTGTCGGGCCCTGCTGCGGATGTCACTGATTGCACTGCACAGTTGACCCTTGTGCGATGTGGTGCGGTGAGGATCTGTCCGTTCTTCCCTTGGGGCTAAGATGTGAATGAATGTGTTTGAAAGGATGAGTAAATGGCGAGTGTGTCGTCCTGTCTCAGCTAACTCCCTTTCCTTGGGGGAAGCAGCCTAGGTATATAGACAGATAGATAGATATATGGGTACCTATGTATGAAGAGAGAGAGAGAGAGAGAGAGAGAATACGTATTTGACAACCTTCTCTTTAATTACTCGTATACCCATAAGATAGTGCCTTCTACGAGACAAATCCATAATATGTGTAAATCCATAATATGTGTAACAGCTGTGAAAGAAATCAGTATGACTGATTTGAGAATCACAGCAATAAAGAAAGCTTTATACAAATTATTACCACTGTTAAATTAGGTAAAACAGATAGTTTCTTGTGGAGCGGGATGACTCTTGAGTAAGCTCACAAGCACAGAATGCAAATAGACTGCAAATTATATTCAAATCCTGTTCACAAATACTCAAGATTACTCTGTGTTCTCTTAATGAACACTTTTGGTTAGCACTACTCTCTCATGTGTTATTACTTACTGATTCCATAGCTGCTGAAGTATTGTCTTATACAGGTTCCTCTTCATTAGCTCCATTATTAACTCTTACGAGCTATTGTCTGTGAATACTAGATGTCATGAGGAGATGATCAAGTACATTCTTTGCCCCATGATGGATGACCATCTTCATTACTTATGTATAATTTCTTGAAAAAGAGAATCAGTAAGTTTTCTTTTTTGAAAAGAGAAGAACTGCTGAAGAGGAAAGTATGACTGATTATAGCAGGATTTTAACACAACAAAAGCATAAATTATAGAATGAATATTCCTGGGTAGTCAAAGCCCATGATAAGCTACAAATATTCCGTATTAAAAGGCAGAGATAGATATTATTATTTTTTTTTTACATCGAAACGCCTCTGCATCTGGCTGTATTGTCATATCATTAATAGAAACAGTAAATTTGTTCATTTATGCCACTGTATTACGGTATTTGTTTGGGGTTTGTGAGGTGTAAGGTGTGCTACCATTCAATATAAGGTCTCTAAGAGAGCTTTAAAAAAATTAAACTGAATAAGTCAGTCGTTTGTGTGTTGCATTTTATTTATTTTAATGATTTACTGTAACTTGACCCAAATTTACGTCCTCTTTCTGTTTACTGTACTTCACTATCTCTCTGGTAGAAATAGACATCTTGATCATTTTCGAAGGACTTTTTCAGCAGTATTATTTTCCAGTGTTATTCTTCTGTTACACCTCAGCATTCAAGCTGGAGAGATGGCAGTTTTAGGCCAGAGAAAAACAATGCACCAATGCAGACATCTAAAGATATTAAGATTATTTTATGAATTTCAGAATGAATGTGTTTCTGGATCATCCTTACTTCCCTTCGGAAACCCCACCAGTGACTATGGCACGCTGGTCGTCTAATAAAGGACTGTCTAAGAAAGCACGCATTCCATATTATCCAGATAAATTTTACAAGTAAGTTCATGTAATATAGTATTTTCAAATAAGTCATAATTTTTCTAAGTTATTGTACAGTGTGTTCACTTCAACAGGGCGATGGTTTTCTACTTATGGCAGATTATTTTCCGTAACTCTGTGGCAGATTCAGACAAGAACGACGGCCTCTGTGACTAGCATTAAATTCAGGCATTAATCTGTTGCTACGGCATGGAAATCAAGGTAGGGAGTTAGTAATTTTTGTCTACGAAAAGTGTAAATTATAATTAACCTTGAAAAATCAAATAATGTACCAGTGATCGTATCTGCAAGCAATTTCCTGCTACAGAAGATGAAGATCAAAGAAAATTATATGATCAAATCTACAAGAAATTTTCCTGTTACGTAAGTTGAAAGCCAAAGCAAATGATCATCTCTCTCTCTCTCTCTCTCTCTCTCTCTCTCTCTCTCTAGTGTAGGTGACAATGAATTTTATTGCGTATGCTACTGTGTAGGAAAGTTTTGTGTAGGCTACTAATATTTATTTTGTGTATTTGCTATTGTGAATAACATAATTGTGGTTTATTCTGAATTGTGCTATCTCCGCCAAGGAAGTTTTGCGGATGTTATGTGATCATTTGTGTCTGTCTGTTTGTCTAGCCACAAAATATCTCAAAAAGTTACAACCAAATTTAAATGAAATTCTCTCGAAGGGAAGCCCATTGGCCAAGGGAGTGTTTATTAGATTTTGAGTTGGATCCGGATCCAGATGAGGATCCAGCATTCTTTTTTTTTTTTTTATTAATTTTGCGGATTTTATTAAATCTCTATAAAACTAATGCATATAACTTCATTTATTTTTGTTTCTGACAATAATAAATGTCAAAATTATGTAAATAACTGTTTTCCTGTTTTCTCGGATACACTGGAGTTATTTCTAAGAGCGTTCTCCCTACGTGTCAAGTGGGGTTGGTGGAGGATTAGTGCCCCTCCCTGTAAAACAATTAACTCTAAGTCCTTGGTCACCCCGTTTGGGATACATGGCGTCTGGCAATGAATGAATGAATCATTGATTATCTTTGTCTGATGAAAAACTGATACTGTCATGCTTTTTGTCATAGCATAGCCTGAAAACTGCAGTCTGATTTTTAAAGTTTTGGTGACAATGGCGTTGGCGAAGGTATGCGCTCTCTGAGTGCTTTGTATTTGTACCTGCCTCTGGTACTTTTGTAGATCTTTTTGGTTAAATTAGCTCGATTATAATCCTGATGTAGATTATTTCACATTGGTCAGACATTAATAAGACGATGATACGGTTATACATCCATTACACAGCACTTCTTCATGACTAGCATATTGCGTTATTGTTACACTTCAGCAATCAAGATGGGTATAAACCATATTAGGTCATATTAAAGTAAAAACAGCAGGGCGCGTATTAGATTTTAGCTAGTTTGTTTTCATCAGAGGGAAATGGGCCTGTCACAATCCATTTAAGGCGTGGTTGCAAGAAATTCGATGAAGTTTGTTTTGTGGAAGGAATGAAGCTCCTTGGTTGCTAGTCAAAGTTATTCTCCAGTCTGACTACACTTGACCATCAACTAATGTGAAAGGGGATGCAGATGAGTGTCAGGTGAAAAGCCGACTGTGGTGACAAAGTTTTATGTAAATAATCCCTTGCTTAGGTTTGTCCATCGACCGAGGCTAATAGTGTCCAGAGTCGTGATTCCCAATGAGAAAACTGAGACCGTGGACGACCCGGACCATCCTGGGGAGAAGAAAATCATCGCCCACAACGCCGAAAACGCTCTTATCGAGGCCATCGCCAAATCAATGAACTTCACGTAAGATAAGTAAGCCTTGACATTTTGACAGAGGTAGAGTGTGTGTGTGTGTGTGTGTGTGTGTGTGTGTGTGTGTGTGTGTGTGTGTGTGTGTGTGTGTGTGTGTTTACAACAGTTGCAAAAGAATTGGGAATATTATAAATCATTATTGCCATTACATTTCACCTTCCAGAGTAGACTGAGTTAGATTTATTATATAAAAGATAGAATAAAAAAAGAAAAAAAAAAAAAGAAAGGTTTGTATCCACTAACTGTCCAGTGAAATGGGCGATAATGTCATTTATTATTGACTTTATTTCAAACCCAAATCCTTAACTATCCACATAATGTTGCTTCAATTATATTTGTGGCAAACTTATCATAAACAGTTGTAATAATACTAATAATAATCATCATCATCATCATCATCATCAGCAGCAGCAGCAGCAGCTTGTGTGCAACTCATAGTCAAGGACGTGGTATCTCGATATATAAATTAAATCTGTGGATGTAAAGTCCTAATATATAAATTGATTTATATGATTATATTTAACTCTTTATTTTTAACTAGTTTTCTCCACATTCGCCAGCACTGAACTGCCAGGTGTTTTATTCATTCTCGTTATACCAGCATTAAAAGAACGAGTTGCTTCCCAATGGTGACTAAAATCGCATGTAGGTGTCACAGTTCTTCTCAAGGCAATGATTTGTGTGAAATATAAGATGTATTGTACAGTACCTTGTTTACTCTCTCTCTCTCTCTCTCTCTCTCTCTCTCTCTCTCGCTATCTCTCTCTCTCTCTCTATCTATCTATCTATCTTTTCCAGGATCAAATTTATCCCTTCAGGAGATGGGGAGTGGGGGTATTTGACCAGTGACGGGCTGTGGACAGGCATGATTGGCATGGTGTATAGAGAGGTGGGCAAGGTTTCCCTCGTTTAATATTGACTTACAATACTGGGTATTCAAGGAGATTTCACATAGTAAGTAGGACTTTGAAATTAGATTAGCTTTGATGTGAGGGCACTGATTAATTTGTATATGTATGAACAGATCATGGAGCAAAAATTAATGATTTTACAAAATGAAATATGAAAATTTAGGTTATTACTTGCCTGCTAAGCCTGACAGTTTTTAATGGAAACTGATAATTTATGAAGTACTTGCTTGCTCAGTCTCTAATTCTGTAGTCATTCAAGTCCCTCCATAAACTTCATGGGGAGAAAGATGGATCTTACCCTCAAGCAGAATATATGAGGCACCTCTAAGGGCTATTGCGATTTACATTTAATTCGATGGAATTATTTGCGCCTATGAAAGTTTCCTCTCCATTTTGTAAATCAATCTTTAACATATCCTCGAAGTGTATTCTACTTAATACAGTAGTGAAAATTTAATAGAATACTTCAAACCTCCATATTCCCCACCCCAATAGAAGACAGAAATTACAGTTGAGCTGTTAGGTCAACCCTAAGTTGAGTATAACCATGTGGATATGGTATGTACTGAATAAAATAAATAGGAGGCACCACACAGTTCAAGGATCATAACTTTTAGTATATTGCCCACTTCAATAGGAAGCAGACATTGCCCTAGGACTGTTTACAATGACACCCGAGCGAGCAACAGCAGTCGACTTCACAGACCACGTGTCCATCAACTACGCCAGAATCTTAGCAGCCCGAGGAAGTCCCGAGGTCACGCTGTGGGGGTTCCTGCAGCCCCTGACGACGAATGTGTGGGTAAGGATCTCTCTCTCTCTCTCTCTCTCTCTCTCTCTCTCTCTCTCTGATTTCACTGAATCCAGAGACGTTCTTTTCACTGTATTTTTTTCTGCTAACAGACGATTTTATTCAACTTAGGAAAGGTCTGTTGTGTATTGAAGTGCATCATTAACTTTTTACCTAACCTTTCCAGTTCAAATCAATATACTTTAAGCTGATTCATATATTCAAGATTTTGACAAGAATAAGATTATAGAGACATTCCTGGGATCACTTCGAAAATATATATTTGGCTATAGTCCGGTGGCATAGGAGTGAAGACCATTACAACAAAAAATATGAATGTTCTGTTTTACCAAGAGTTTGTATAAAACTGGGTTATCTCTGGGATAAAATATAATCGATTTCTGAAACAAAGCTCGAAACAATGGATATACGAAAGCCAACACAAAATAACATGTTCTTGGTTTGCACTACCTGGTGTTTTTGCTTTTAAAACTTGTTATTTAGTTAAACAACCTAATCTAAGTAGTCGACAACAAAAGCCCTGCCGCTTCTCTCAATTCGTTTGACAGATCACCTGCTAGGAATACATGATTTCACCTGGATAAAAATAATTGTCATCATTGTTCTTTGTTTTGTATTTTCTAGTGTAATTTTCAAAGACCGTGGAGAGAAAAGCACGAGAGGTGACCGAAATTTTGTTGTTCAGAGTACCTGAACAAATACAAATTGAACAGACAAATTATATCATAAATCCAATACAGATTGGCATCCTGGCTGCACTGGTTGTATACATGTTGGTGATGGTGATGCCCTCTTGCATCCCCGATAAGACCCTCACTCGCTCCAGATTGATGAGGAGCTCTTTCCACTGTGTTCGTGTATTGCTGCAGCAAGGTAGGGTAAAACACATTCAGCATTCTTCAGATATGACTGATTCATAAAGCACAGTCTTCCAACACACTCTAACGAATTCTTTTTAATCATAAGTAAGTTGCTGTTGTTTCCGAGTATAATCATGGTCTGATGGTCATGCGGACCGTTCGACAGCAGGCAAATAACTGCCCATGCAGGGCCACCCTGTGCGGTAAATCGACGTTTCTATGTGGAAGAACATAGAAAAGTCTTGCCACAGCAAGTCATAAGGAAGAATATAAAGGTTTGATTCCCGGATGGGTGACACATTTGCTTATCTCTACCCATTTAACAATGACATCATTAAAGCTTCCACATCACCCCATTATTGGGACGTATGGCTACCACCCACAGTCGTAAATGTTTTCCTGAGGCTTTTTACTCAGTGTAGAGCCACATGAAGTGGAAAAATCCTAATAAAAAAAAGACAGGAAAGATGGAAGAAATTGGAAGAGAGAAGGATAGACACAGAAGAGGAATGATAACAGTGAAGGAAGAACTAAGTAGCACTACATCAAGTGAGACTATGATGGTCACTACCACCTACCACTATTTATAAATGAGCAGAATAAGCTATTCTTAATTTTTGTTAGTCAAGTGCTTAGAGGACGGTAATCAAGGGGACGGCCTTGCTTTGTGCATGAAGTTTAAACTACTAGAGGTAATTGTGGGTTACTCGTTCAGTGTACTATAGAGAAATATCTCTGAAACTATGCACTATAATTATTTCAAGCCCCAACCGTGGACCAATTTTGCATCATCTCTCTGCTTTAGACGTGGATGAAGGTTCAAGCTGGTGGTGGTGGGAGCGTGTGGTGCTGGGGGTGTGGATGCTGATGACGCTGGTGCTGACGCGGAGCTACTCCGGCAACCTTATGGCTCTCCTTTCGGTCAGGCTGATTCCTGAACCCTTCCAGGCGCTCGAAGACCTGCTCGAACACCCGGTTCAGATCATTATAGTCAAGGGAACCGCTGAAGAACAGGCTTTTAGAGTGAGTTTCTGGTATTTTGTGTTCATGAGATGCTCTCTCTCTCTCTCTCTCTCTCTCTCTCTCTCTCTCTTTGTATTGTTATTATCGTTTTTTTTTTTTTTATTATTTTTGTGTATGCAGAAGGCAAGATAACGTATCAGAGTTAACATATTCAGATAAGTCCAATCAATTTTTCAAAAGGCTTTACCTTTTAATTATGAGAAAACGAATGATTTAAACTTGATGTTTGGGGAAGGTAATTATTATTATTATTATTTATTTAATTTATTACGCAACAGCGTCAGACAGTACATGTGAAACATGATACATATGGAATCCTCGGAAACAGCTATGGACATATGTATACATATACATACATACACATACACATATATACACATATACATATATACACACATACATACATATTCATATACATATACACACACACACAAATAAAGACAAAACTCATAAACATGTAGGGACATTACATGGAGGTATATGCCACACAGGGCACAGTGAGCTACTTAAACCCGCCAAAACGAGGGTGACGCACCAAGAGTTCTTCTAAAACTTCGTGGTTTAATAAGTGTCGACACACCACATCAAGCGGCTGGCCCTGGGGCAGCAGGTGTCGAACGGTAGGGCACTCCAGGCAATAATGCTCTATAGTGTCGGAGCGAGGCGAGTGGCACAAGCGACACTCAGCGAAGGGAGGCTCCCCTTCCAACCCGGCGACCTGCCACTGTTGCCGGTAGCCCAGCCTCAGACGAGCAGAGACAACATTGTGCCTCAGAACCATGAGACCCCGGCGACGGTAGGAATACTTGAGAGGCGGCAGACAGACTCGTAATGGTTGATGGACACGCTGTAGGGCCTCTCTGCATCTCTGCGTCGCACAGGAGGAAAGCAGCAGTGCGAACTCTGGAGAGGTAACAAGTCAGGGAGAGAGGGTGACAATCACCACGAGGAGGCAAACGGCAGGCTTCCTTCGCGAGTCTGTCGACTGTGTGGTATTGTGGCGTAAACCAACATGAGATGGCACCCATATAACATGACAGTCAAGTTACGATGAAGCAGTAAAGCCAGAAAAGATAAGATCAGTTGAACAACTGTAGATTGTGTGGGCGAACACTGGATAGGGACTGAAGGGCAGGCTTGGAGTCGCATATGATGACAGCATTTACTCTCCGTTGGCAGACAAGACTAACAGCATCCAGAATGGCAAACTGTTCACACCGTGAGGAGCTGGAGTGATAACGGAGACGTCGGCCACACAGACCCCCTGGGGGGGTTTGAAAGTCGGGTGAGTAGACAGCACCACCCGCAGCACCAGCCGATTGCAGTGACCCGTCAGTATAGAGGTGATATGGTGCTGTGATAGAGGACGTCACTGTCGCCACGTGTTCCAGAGCCAGCTGCAGCTGTAGATAAGGTGGATCAGACCTGGAGGTGGGAGTGAAGCTCACCTCTGGCATAGGCAGCACCCAGGGTGGGGGTTGGGGGTACTTCTGCAACAAGAACATCCAAATTAAGGCTGCGGAGCATGAGGAAACAGATTTAATAAGAGCACGTCCACCCGGCAGAATAGGAGGAACTGGGGAGTTTGGTCTCAGAGAAGTCCTGACTAACTGAGAGTAGTGGGGTGAAAGTTGTGGGAAATGGAGGCACTTGACAGTGAGGCGAGTGACATTAGAATAAATTCTTTCTATTAAAGGCGGAAGCCCCAGCTCACGCTGCATGTTCACTATCCTGGTAGACATGGGACAGCCCAGAATTACTCTCATTGCTCTATTCTAAAATTTTTCTAAAGGCTCCAGAGCAGTCCTAGAAAGCTGAATCAAGGCAGGGGAGAGATAGTCAACAACAGAGCGAATGAAAGTAATATAGACTGTCCTGGCCACATGGATGGAGATTCCCGAAGAGTTGTTGGTGAGCCACTGAAGTGGTGCGAGTCGGTGCTGGAGGCGATCCAACAGGTCACGGACGAAGGGATGGCCCTGGCGCCTGGCGGGGGGAACAGCTGAGATCTTAACAGGTGCCCCCAGGTAGCGGTACTGGAAACACAAGGGAATGACAGTCCCTCCAATGGTGAAGTCAGGCAGAGCTTGAGGAGGGCGGCAGGAGAATATTCTGCTCTTATCTGGGGAAAGAATAATGCCACAATGAGAGGAAGCCACATAGAAGGAGTCAAGAAACCGCTGGAGATCCCTTGGCGAGGAAGAGTGAACACAAATATCATCGGCATAGCATGTAATCATAGTTCCAGGAATATTAGGGAGAGAAGTGAGCAACCGATGCATCAGTACATTAAACAAAAATGGGCTAAGAACACCCCCTTGTGGCGTACCAAGATGAAAACTGCGTAGAGGACTGTACACACCACTGAAAAACACGCGAGAGGTCCTATTACTGAGATAGCCCCGAATCCACCAGAGATTACCCTTTATCCCAAAGTTGACAAGTTGATCCAAAATGATGTCTCTGTTAGCTATATCGAAGGCACTCTGAAGGTCGACGAAGGCCACCACACTGTCCTGGGAGAGGCGAGAATACAAGTCAATGAGGCAGTGGTGCGTGCTGCGCTGAGGAAGGAAACCATACAGATGTGGAGAAAGGCGGTCCTGAAGCCTGTACATGAGACGGTTGAGTAAGATCCTCTCCATCACCTTGCAGAAACAAGAAGTAAGGGAAATCGGCCTGAACTTCGCCGTGCCAGGCTTGGGGATGGGGACAAGTGTACTGCTGGTCCAGGCTCGGGGTACACAACCGTCTCTGAAACAAAGATTGTACAATTTAAGTAAAGGGTTACCAGGAACTTGTTGGAGCAGACGTAGCACAGCATAGGTGATACCGTCATCACCAGGGATGAAGCCTTACCTCGAGAGAGCACGACGCAGCTCCACTGGTTATCTCCTCTGCATCATCATCATCATCCTGCAGCAAAGCAGACATCAAACGAAGCTGACGGGCAGGAGCACAGGAAGAGAGTGCATCTTGTATGTGGTTGGGAAGACTTGCTGGGGCAGACTGTTCCGACCAGGCATCGACAAGGTTTTGAGCGTAGACAGCGGGAGTGTGATGGCGAGCAGTGGCGGGCGTCTTCTTGACAACTCGACGGATGAGGTGCCACATGGAAGCCACACTTGTCTGTTGGTTAATACTGTCCATAAACCCGCTGCCAGGACTCAGTAAGAACACACTCCTGCAGTGCGACTAGTGCATCCCTGGACGTTTGATAACGATGGAGTGTGCCAGGATTCGGGTTGGCTTGAAACAAGAGCCCATCACGTTCAGCCTTCTTCTTCGCCTCTTGTATACGTGCATCAAAGTGTCCAGGAGTGGGCACAGCGGCGCTGCAGATGTGGGCGGGAGACATACTGCCTGTAAAAATCATGAGTGGCAGAGACAAGATCAGAGTATAACTGGTCAGGTGAAGAAAGATTAAAAGTAGGTACCATCTGGGCCATATATGATATGTACGTCGGACAATACTTAGGGGGCACAGTAATGCGCAAACGAGCAGCAGGAGCAGTAGAAGCCGCAGGCAGAGAATAACGAAATCGAAGTGCGACATGATCAGAGAATAAGGCTGGCACCGAGGAGCATTGGACCCGAGACGCTATCAAGCCAGACGTGATGACGTGATCCAGAGTGCCTCCCCGGGAGTGAGTGGAGCCGCCAGTATCCCAGCGTGCAAGGTGATGCCTGCGGACGTAAGAAATGAGATGAAGACCATTACGATTGTGAGAGCCAGAACGATCACCTAAGTCAGGATGCCGAGCATTGAAATCTCCCATATACACCACCCCACGCACTGTAGGAGGAGGAAGAGCCTCAAGAGAGAGTCTGGCAGGGGCGGAATAGACATTACACAGCTGGAGCACGCCATCCCCAAGTGTGACCTCAAAGAGCTGGAAAGTCATGTCAGGGTCGGTGGAGTTGCGGAGAAGGCGGTGTGGTAAGGAGCTGTGTATGTAAGTCAAGCAGGCCATTCCTTACCAGATGGACGTACGGAATATAACCTGTAAGGGGGGAGCTTGCCCAGCGGCAATTGGCCGGCCTGGGAACGCTTCCTGGAGAAAATAACACTAGGGTGGTGTCGAAAAACAAAGGTCTTGAGTTGAGCGAGCTTAGCATAATTGGTGATACCACAGACGTTCCAGGAGATGACATCTAGCTGGTAATCAGGAGCGACAACCTTATGCTTGAAAGAAGGTGACCGGGGAGTGGAGGCAGATGAACGACCTGGGTTAGAGAACAGAACCAGAGGAATGACTCACAGAGTTTTTCAAGGCGAGAGGCGATAGTACCCATCTTGTCGGTGAGGGTGGTGACGGTGGAGATGATGCACTGCTGAGCCTCAACCAAGGTGGAGAGTTTGTTATCCGAAGAGGCATGAGCTGCAACCAGCCCGTCAATCCTGGCTTCAAGAGCAGAAAAGCGGTCCTCGAGAGCCGTACATCGTGCCATGAGGGAGGCAACAGCCTTGCGGAGGGTCAGGTCAGGAGCCGAAGCAGTGCTGGTGGGAGGAACAGGCTGAGGTGGTGGTGGGGGTGGCCTGGAGTGACAGCCCGAACTGGGGCCCGGCGCCGAGCACAACCATGCCACACGTTGACCCCTGGCTGAAAACAGCGTGGACACTTCCACAGAGACGTGTCCCGAGGAGGTGGGGGTTCTGAGGTGGATGCGGAGGCAGCAGGACGTGACGGCTCACCCTTGACAGGACACGTCCTGGATTCGTGGCCAGCCGCACACCAGGCACACTTCACGTGAAGCAGAGCAGTACCGGGAAATGTGTCCCACGCCCCAGCATCTGTAGCACCAAGGCTGGTCATTATGGAGTTTCTGCACCTCACACTGTGGAAGACAGGGGAGGAAGTCAAAACTAATAACTGATGGAGGTGGGTCGGGAAGGCTCCAGACGACAACAATTCGGTTAATGGGAGAACCATCCTGCATGAAACGACGGGCAGAGTACACTCCAGGATATCCCTTGGCAAGATTTGGGTCAACGTCAACAGGGAAACGGGTGAGGATGTAGCTGGGGTACGCCAGTGGCCTCTCCGTGAGTCCTGAAGAACGAGTGGCAGCGAGCAAAACTCACCAGATAAGACTCTGTTAATGATGTCCTCTCTTGTCTAGAAATGTAGACAAACCGGAGGTGTCTGCAGCCATCTTGACTTCTGCCTTGTCACGCTGTAGTTGGAAGGCCCTGTTAACCGAAGACAACCATCGCAGCTTCGTATCCGTGGAAGGGTCGCCACTGAAGCAGAGCTTGACGTAGGCATCTCTCGGGGCAAATGCAGGGCGGTGAGACAAGGGCCGGGAGTGGGAAGAGGAGAAATACCAGCAAGAAGCTGAGGAGGCAGACAGACAGGCACATCACGCACAGATGAGTCACCTTTGGCAGTCTTGGTGACAGGAGGCACACATTCACCGTCAGGAGAGTCCTCCACAGGCCGCTTGTTAGAAGTGGACGGGGTGGAAGGCTGTATCCCATGATGAGTGATCAAAGACTGAAAGGGCTGTGAGGTGGCAGGCACAGGCAGTTCAGGCCAGTGGTTCACGGTAGGAGAGGCATCGTCGTCAGACATGGCTAAATCATTTTCCAGGAGTGAACCAGCGTCCGACCCCGAACACTCCATCGAGCCAGGCAAGGCCTCGACAGAACACTAGCGAAGCACTCAGCCCACACTCACAGCAGCCGGTGACTATATCAAAAATCCGAACACAAAGAAACAGCTTCGAAATACACAAGCAAGCTCCAGGAGGAGCAGAGAACGTCCGCACTCAACGCAGGCTGAAGTGGGACGTGGGGAAGGTAATGTGAAAAAGATGGATGGGAATTTTAATGGCCTGCATAAGAAATACTCTTAGGAATACAAACATTCTGTAGTTCGTCAGGATTAACTAAGTGGAAATTATAGTCATCTGGTAGCTTATTTCTCTCAGTTCAGTGGCAGGATAAGACAATATTAAGATTCTACATCCCATCCATAGCATTTAATATCGGGTGCATAATATATTAGTGTTTATCTCTTGTTACAACTCTGTATTAAAGACGGAGAGTTGGCAAATATAACACACACTGAAGAGAGCCTAATACGATTCCTTGAGATTTGCAGCGTAGTCTAGTGTTAGTCCCTTATTATAGCTCTGCGTTGAAGATGGAAGAATGGGAATTTTAGGCAATGTTTCAAGTGAAGAATATAGTAATACTTATCTGTTTATTGACTATACACTCTTCACCTTAACTAGGCGTATTGGCATCTCCCCATCTTGACAGCTGATCTATAAAGATTAATAGTAAAATATGGTGCTTGTCACGAAAGTGCTGTGGAAACGATGCAAGGCCGTAGTGTTATCTTTAGCTGCCACCGAGATACTCGTAGTATGCAACAAAAAGACGAATATTTCCTTCAGGTTAAAGTACACTAAATAAATTATGGTACATGTAATTACAAAAGACAAAAATCATACCGATACTGCTCCCCAGACAGCTACAAGTGGCATCAAACAAAAGATCTGGAACCTGAGGAAGGAGAATCGTATCATGCGTTTTGGTGCCTCTCAGCTGGACGTTGTGCTGGCCATTCTGTTGGAGGGCAAGTCTGCCTTAATCACTCTGGATGTCTACCTCAAGAAGATAATGGCATCGGAATTTACTAAGACAGGTATTATGGATCTCTGTCTGTCTGTCTGTCCGTCTGTCTGTCTGTCTGTCTGTCTCTCTCTCTCTCTCTCTCTGATTAGTGCTTCTAAATCTTTTGACACATGAATCTTAGTAACTTAATTGCGGTAAACTAATAGTATAAATCACGAAAGTTAAAACTCGCCTTCTGCACTTTTAACCCACTGAAATTGGCAGGACTTAGTTTTCTAATTTACGGATACAAGATGAAGTTTCATGTTTTATTTATAATAATAATTATTATTATTATTATTTTTTAGTTCAGTGAAAAATGCTGCACGCTTAACGTTTCCTTAGGTCCTTCGACAAAAATTTTTTACTTGTCCCCCCCCGGAGGGCTTGGGGACGAGTATTGTTTTCACTCGGTTTGTTTGTTTGTTTGCTTATTTCTTTGCTTTTCTTTGTCTGTCTGTCTGTTAACAACGTTACACGAAAACTACAGATGCGATTTTGACTAAAATTACAGGGATGATGGGCAACGACGTTCTGATCACCTAATTAAATTTTGGACCAAATTGGGCCAAGGCCCAGGCTGTAGGCCCCCAAAATGTAAAAAAAAAAGGGGGAAGAGGTAAAAATAGTTTTTTTCGCTATAACTCCTTTCAAATTCGTCATATCGACATGAAACCAAAACCTAAAGGTGCATCTTTCAAATATGCATCCTATAGCATGCGTCATTACATAAGGGGGATCACCCCTAGTTGGCGGTAGAGGAGTCAGCGTTAGGTGGGTCTGGCCTAAAATTTCAAATGGGCATAAAATCGTCAATTTTCACCCAGTTTACTCCAAATATGATATGTGATATACTAGATATCATATTGTGCTTATACGTCAACAATAAGATGACTGCCGGGGATGGGTTTGTTGTGCCTTGGCATCGCTTCTTGTTAAAACCTTGGTTTGTTCGTTTCATGAAGGATTTAGATTCTAACCTACAACTATAGCGTGTTGTGTGTGTGAGACTGGTGTATAATATTAACAATCCACTCTTTACTTCTGGTACCTCACAGGCAAGTGTGTGTATAGCCTGGGCAATATGCGGTACATACCCGCCGTGGAGGCCATGGCGGGTCGTAAGGACAGTCCCCTCGTCCCTGCCCTCGGACGCAAGTACGCACATTATATTTTTACACAATGCTTAAAGGCCGAGCGAACGGACTTATGACTCATTGCACTGAGGGCCGTATTCTAGGTGGTATGAGAGGCCTCGTAACACCTCTTCCTTAGCGATTTATTTTGCATATTTCATCTCTCTTAGTCATGTCATTCCGTTGTATTAGGTACATTATTTGCATCATTAACGTACAGTGGATATAATAAGCAGAATAAAAATCGCTATAAGGTGATACGAAATCTCCAAAGCCAGTCGGAATACGATGATAAATTCTCGTAGAGGTGGATGATTGTGTTAACCAAGTGGTTATGCTGCTGATAGTTCCCCATATTATGCCATTTTAAAATACCCTGCCTTACCTCATTGTTAGATGGAAATGTGGTTCAGCATGATAATGCTTATGATGATGTGAAGATGATGATGGTGTTTCTTAATTATAAGGATGAGATAATGATAAGCTGGTGTACAGTTCAAAACAGAAATCGAAATATTGGATGAATAGAGCTTAAGGAGTGATAGATTTCATGTTACTCGTCGATTGTAAAATATATGAACTAGATTTTACGGTTCATATACAACCATCTTTAAATCCCTCTTCGTCGTCTGGTCTTGTGCTCTGTAACACTTAACGTCATTACAACCTACTGTTTAGCTGTTAATCTGTACCCCCTCCACAATATGTCTACCCCCGATGTATATATGTCCCCCCCCCCCCAATGCATACATACCCCCACTAAACTTGCTGACCTAGCACGCTTTCCCAGGGCCTGAAGCCTGGAAAGACGGCGCCACAGTTCAGTTGAGAGCAGACATTCAAGTAGGGCAGACTATTTTACTGTGAGCTCGTAATAAACTCCTTATCTAGCTGTTTGTACACGGAGTTTCTATCACCAAAGTATTGCAAGTTACATTTGGTAGCAGCGGTGTTTCGGACCATCAGATTCTGACCGCCTCCTCCGCTATTTAGTGACACCAACAGATACACGATGTCTCACATCTCACAGCCTCACCCCTCCTCAGTGCCTCTAGTGGTGTAATAACCGGCTGTGCTTTCCGGGTGTACAATTTCTCTCACCAGTGCTCACCTCTCAAACAGCCCCACCCACACACCTTGTTCCTGACCGCAAGTGTCACCATCGCCGATCTACGCACCTGTTGCACCTGTTCCCAGCACCTGTTCCGAACTCATCATAAATCCTGCCCCCACGGTGCCACTTATCACTGTCTGCCCACTGTCTGCCCACCGCCATTCTCTGCATTTGCTATTCAACAGCTCTACACCTGCATTGAACCAACATCTGCCCTCACACCCCCACCACCGGCCCCGTCGCCGCCACACCCTGCCTTCACTCACATGTGGTCTGAATTACGTGAGCCTCCTAGGACCGCCACTCCCTGCCGGTGACTCATCGCAGCGTCTCTTCCTGTCTCGACTTAAGACTCATCCAACATATCGCTCCAGTCTCGTCCCCAGCCACTCTCCTCTCCGCCCAGCTGTCTCTCCACCGCCGCCCCGCCCAACCCCGCCCCGCCCCGCCCTGCCCGCCCCAGCCCCACTACGCCCAGCCACACCTGCGCGTCATATATCTTGACAATCCCGTCTCTACTGTGTAACTATAGTGTACCTTACCTTTCTATAGAGATTATCGTCGGTTTTCTCTACAGATTGGATATTGTAAATATTCCATCTCATTTCCATTACCCCGTTTTCATCTTCACCTATGTTATTATCCATCTCATCCTTCGCCTTTTATTTAAAACCATCCATCCCCACACCTTCATTCATTTTCACACCTGCTCGTGTATTCCATTCTCTCATTGTTATATTATACATTTCCACCTACGTATCCATCTTCATCCTTCATCTCATCTTCCATTGCCGCATTAAATGTCATGCTTTCCACGTCAACCGCTTACCGCCACCCTCTCGACCAGGAACATCACCTGATCATACACCGTCTGCCGACTCTAACACGATCACTCGTTTACGAAGTGGCAAAGAGTACCACCGCCCTGTATCTGACACTTCCGTTTCACTTCCCGCCAACCCACTTCCTACCCACCCTACACTCGTAAATCCAGATACCTCCTCCTCTACCCCTCCCTCTCCACTCCCTTCTTCTTCCTCTCCTCCTTCCCCTGTCACTCACTCTCCTGCCTCCCTTCATACCCCGTCTTGCTCACCCTTAACTACCACTACCTTCTCTCTCTCCCACTCCTCTCCTACCGCCCCTTCTGCACTTCCAGCCATGGCCAACCCTCCACAGTCTATCTATCTCGACGATGCCAATCGTCCCAAATTTACCGGCCAGGACCCAACTTGGTCTGTCTATGATTTCCTCAGAGAAGTCGAAACAGACATCCACAATAGGCAGATCACCGATGAATCGCTCAAAGTAGCCTACCTCATGGGTCGCTTGCACCACGGCAAATCAGACACCGGATCCACGATCCGTGCAGGATATTTCAATAGCATTCATACCTTTGCTGATTTTCGTACGGAACTCATCAGCCTTTGTTGCCAGCATTCAAATACCGCGTCTCTCATGGGATTCATTAATCTCCTAAACCAACTAGATGAGGACTTGAGGGTCCCAGCGCAACATGCCAAGCTCTGCGAAGCTGCCGCCACCATGAAAGCAACTAGTAGCGAGATGCTCCAATTACTAGTAGGCACGAAATGGTTAGAAGACAATAATGGCGTTCCATTGCTTTCACTCACCAACTTTGCTGACTTAATCGGTTACC
The DNA here is from genome assembly GCF_032717465.1 of Coenobita brevimanus. Classification (NCBI taxonomy): domain Eukaryota; kingdom Metazoa; phylum Arthropoda; class Malacostraca; order Decapoda; family Coenobitidae; genus Coenobita; species Coenobita brevimanus. Next base: position 23,823,728 of record NC_137011.1, on the reverse strand, counting down.
TGAGATTCCTTCACTGGCTTACTCCTAAACAGCGAGAGCTAGCCTTGGAAATCGGTGTCAATCCCGGAGATAAAATTATTCAGGTCACTAAAGCCATTCATGAAAGAACCGGTTCGAACTACACGCGTCAGGGCACCACCCAACCCTTGGCCTCCTCAGTTTGTCACACCTCCACTACCCCAGACCAATCTCACTCCCGTCCCACCACACGCGGCAGACCTGCCACGCATCGTTCTCCTACCGCAGGTCGTGATCAATCTAGCGCCCGACGGAACAGACAATCTTCAATTCCTTGCTGGCACTGTGGTCATCCTGGACATCGAGCATCCAGTTGTGACCGTACATACAGACGTCCTCACTCCCAAACCAGACAGCGTACGCCTTCCCGCTCACGTCGTCCCCAATGCAAATATCACAAATCCAGCACGACTCACACCACTGAGGAATGTCGTTACCTCAACTGCCACCAGTCGGGAGAAGCGCCACACCCGTATCGGCCCAATATCACATAGAACCAAAAACCCAACTCCCCATCTGCCATGTAGGTCCCATAACATCCTCGGGTTTAGTCATTCTCGGATGCAGTCATGACATACGAACGTCATTCTTCTTGGACACAGGATCTATAGTAAATCTGATCTCCGACAATTCCTTACATCTTATTCAACTACATCACAACCTATGTGGTGTCGAAGGCTCAGAGTTTAAGGTTAAGGGAAGAGTCACCCTTGAAGTCAAACTACACAGAGATTTGCCCCCTATCCCAACTGAATTTCATGTCACTAATAACTTGCAGTATCCCGCAGATGCCCTTATTGGTGTCTCCACCATGGCACAACACTCCATTGCCTTATTACCTGCCTGCGGTAGTATAGACATTTCTGGATTCCCAGTTTACAGTATGGAATGTCCCCGTCTTGTTCTTACGATCAAATCAGTCCTTCAGTTACCATTGTCCCGATCGCTACCAAAAAGTCCAGACCAGCCCAAACCACCACAATCATCATCTGAGAATACAGAGATCGTTCCTTTACTGACTGCGAGCAAGGACATAAATTCCTCAATCTCCACTGCTACATCCTCTCAGCCTTCGGAAATGGATCTTACCTCCTCTCCCGACAACACTATCACTGACTCAGACATGTCTCAATTACCTACCTCACACAGTGTGAATGATCTTCTCCAACACGCACCGACGAAACGTGCAGTAACGAATACGTGCACAATTTTGTTACCACATGAGTTCACCAAAGTCTCTGTGTTGCCGGTGTGAAAGAAGGAGTGGATGTACTAACACTACCTGAGACATGTTGTGTGAATGGCTTGACTTATGAGTCAGCGTGGTGTACAGTCTTAGAGGACAGTTTATGCTACCTGTACTTGCTCAATGTCACAAATGCTCCACTAAAACTTAAAAGTGGTGTAAAGATTGGAGACTTCCTAGTATACCCAGCAGCCGTAAAGGTGTGCCAGGATTCCTCAGTTCCTACTATTCAGACTGATGATAGTACGCCAATCGGTGTATGTACTATTAACTCTACGGGATCTGCGCCGACATATTCACCCGATATGCTCTCACATCTCACTTGCACAGATTTCCCAGAATATACGCCTCAACTCCTCGACCTTCTGACCTCGTACAGAAACGTGGTTGCCTTACCCGGTGAACCGATGGGTAGAACAGACCTTGTCAAACATACGATTGAACTACTACCAGGAACTCAGCCGATTTACATACCAGCGTATCGATTGCCTCACAGCCAGAGAAAGCAGACAGATCAAATGGTACAGAACATGTTAGACCAGGACATTATTGAACCCTCCATCAGTCCATGGAATAGCCCACTTTTCTTAGTACCAAAGAAGGACGGCAACTTTAGACCAGTAGTCGACTATCGTAAGTCAATTCTGTCACCGTCCCAGACCGTTTCCCGTTACCCGTCCTTACTGATTTGCTAGAATCCCTTGGTGAAAATAACGTAGTCTTTTCATCTTTAGACCTCCTCAGCGGGTACTGGCAGGTTGAAATGGAAGAATCCTCTCGCCCAGTTACAGCCTTTAGCACCGCTTCCGGACATTTTCAATTTAAGAGACTCCCTTTTGGTCTGAGAAATGCTCCTTCCGTGTTCATGCGACTTATCCATTCAGTCTTCAGCAGTATGATGGGACACTCTTTTTGCTTACCTAGATGATATCATTGTTGTGAGTAAATCCATGCCTGACCATTTCACCAAGCTCCGGCAAGTCTTTGAACGCCTCCAGCTCGCAGGCCTGAAAATCAATCTCAGTAAATGTGACTTCCTGCGAAAGAAAATCAAATTCCTAGGCCATGTCATAGATGCACAAGGCATTCATACTAATGAGGATAAAACTAAGGCGATTATTAACTTCCCAGAACCTACCACTACCGAAGCTGTACGAAGTTTCCTGACGTGGCTATTATCACAGATTCATTAAAGACTATGCAAAGATCGCCGCTCCTCTGACCCACTTACTCAAGCAGAATGTGCCCTTTGTTTGGACTAACGACCAGTCACAGGCTTTCCAAAAGCTAAAGACAGCTCTTGTAAATGCCTCTGTTCTATCGTTCCCTGATTATACCACACCCTTCCTTCTCTGCACAGACGCCTCAGGCACTGGTGCCGTTTTGATGCAACTCGATGAAGCATCCAGGAAGCGCGTAATAGCGTATGCTAGTCGCACCCTTACAACCGCTGAACGTAACTACAGTGTCAGATTTCGAAGCGGTAGTCTGGTCCTTGAAACATTTCAGAGATATAGTCTATGGTTATCCAGTGCATATCCAAACAGACCACCTTCCACTATGTGATTTGTTCAAGAATTGCAACCTAACAGGTAGGCTAGCTAGATGGTCTATCATCATCCAGGACTTTAATCCCACTTTTCAATATGTACCAGGCAAGTTGAATGTAGTCGCAGACGCACTCTCACGTCACGTAGCAGCAGTTATAACATCACTGCAGCCCGAAGTCACTGAAAACACTACACTAACGTCAGAAGTTGTTCGAAACTTTCAGTGCCAAGACCCCGTATGGTCCACAGTCATTTATTTCCTAGAATCTGGCGATGCCTCGACCTTACCTACTCTGCCAGTATCACTAGATGAGTTCATGCTAGATGATGATCTCTTGTACAGGAAAACACTACTAACAGGCAAAGACATGCCCAATCGCGAAGTACGCCAACTTGTTGTCCCCACTGCCCTGATACCAAAGGCTCTTCACATTGTTCATAATACCCCTCAAGCTTCCCATCCAGGTAAAGACCGATGCTTGCGCCAAGCACGTCTCAAATACTATTGGCCAACCATGCACCGCGATATCCATGCCCACTGTGACTCTTGCCTCTCCTGCCACCGCCACAAAGGATCAACCGGCTTACCTGCATCTATCTTACAATACCCAATCCCGTCACGACCATGGGAAACTGTCTCAATCGATCTCTTAAAACTACCTCTCACGGAATTCGGCGCTGAGTACTTGTTCGTAGCGGTCGACCACTTCTCCCGCTACTGTGTCCTCGTACCCCTCTCCGACAAGACCGCGAAGAGCGTTGCATGTGCCTTTGTAGATCATGTAATTTGCCCGTTCACTACCCCTCATACCATTCTTACTGACAACGGTATGGAGTTCAACAATAGCCTTCTAGATGGGATCTGTCGCCGCTTTCATATCAGTAAGTGCAATGTCGTGCCTAACCATCCGGCTTCCAATGGCCTTGTAGAATGCCACAACCGAAAAATCTTAGAGTGCCTCAGACATCTAGGCTCCCATAGTTCGTCCTGGGGTGACTGGATTCCCCAAGTGGCGTCCTCAGTCAATAGCTCCATCAATGCATCCATTGCTGAATCTCCCTTTTTCGTCCTCTTTGGTTTTGACAAGAACCTCCCATACTCTCTCTTATCCTCAAAGCCAGAACCCATCTACAACATGGATGATTATGTTAAACTAAAATTGACCAACTTCCAGACAATCCACCAGTATGTTCAATCCACTTTGGCTTCCTCTCAGGAGGACATGCTGCAGCGCCAACATAAATCCGCCTCTCCTATCACTATCAATGTAGGCGATCTTCTCTTTGCTCATTCCCATACGCATTCCTCTAAGTTGGATGACAAATTTACAGGGCCCCACCGCATCCTCACTCAACAAGGCAACAAATTTCACCTCCAGGACCTGTCCACTAAGGATACCAGATGGGTCCACGTCAATGACTTAAAGCGAGCGCCCCATGGCCTCGTATTGGAAGAGTCACTTACACAACCTCCTGACCCCCCTTCCCCTCCACACATCCCTCGCTCTACTCTGTCTCCACGTATCCCTCAGTCTCCTTCATCTCCACCTCCACCTACTCATTCATCAACCACTCACTATCGGTCCAAACTGCGCTCTGCCCACCAACCTCTTCAAGACCTCCCCCATTAACTCTACCCTGATTTTCTAGGTACGATGTTAACGATCTCCCTGCTGGCAGTGCTGACCCTCCTGGGGTCTGGGTCAGGTCAGGACGATGGTGGAGTACGTCCCGGGGCCTTGGTCGGCTCAGGAGGCGAGGTAATGCTTATCGAAGAAATAGCCTCATTGCGCTATGATCTTGCGCCCCTGGCCGACGTAGCCATTGCCCTACCTGCCTACGCACACCAGCTCCACGGAATCAGGACCCATCTCACGGCCATCATGGGGACACACAACCCAAATGAGTATCTCTATAACCTTTTCCTACCACTCTCCTGGCAATTGCATTAGAAACGTAACAGATTCACTGAGCTCAATGACACATTTTCCATTCAGACACCCGTTGGTCGTTCTCATGTGAAACGAGGTCTCTTCAACTTCGGCGGTGAGATTCTGAGTGGCTTGTTTGGCGTTGCTACAGCCCGTGACATTTCTGGCTTCAAATCTGATCTCACTCATTTTGCTTCAGCTCTAAAATCCCAACGCCGAGTCATTAAAATCCAACACACTATGTTACAGAAGCTTACGACCCATCTAAATGAAGTCACGCCCACTATCAACAATTTCACCGATATCTTACAAGGCCATCTTTCAGATCTCAACGTTATCTCTCAGTTCTTCTACCTCAAACTCAACATGGATAATCTCCAACTGGCCATTGACTCTCTCCTGTCTCAAGTCTCTACCTTGGTTCGTATCCTGGTCGATGCTATAAATGGCCGTGTCACTGCCGACTTAGTACCTGTCTCAGCTCTCCGTTCTGTCCTGGAATGGGCTCACTCCATCTTCGGTCTATCCCCAGTCCTCCCCTACTCCTCCCTCGAATATTATTATCCTGTTCTCGAAGCCACTCTTCTCACCACATACGTCGTCGTCCATATTCCTCTCCGTTCTGCCATAACCTTTAACCTTTTCCACATCATTCCCTTCCCCGCCTCAACAACTCCTTGTTACAAGTATCTGTTCCTTCAGAATATTTCCTCCTCTCCCATGATCATCTTTCAGTTGCTTTCCTTTCTTCCACAGACCTCCAGAAATGTTCCTCCCTTACTCCGACCTCTCGTCTCTGTGCTGCCCACCTTTTCGCTATCTTCCCTAGCAGTGCTACACCCTGTGAGTCTGCTTTAGTTCGCAACCATTCCATCTACTCGGCCTGTTCTTTTGTACCAGCTCCTGAACTCCCGGTCCACCATGCTCACCTCAACCATGTCCAGTACTTCTTCTTTGCTGTTCCCATCTCTGTCACAATCATGTGTCCTGGTTCTTCGGTTCGATCCGTCCCCGCTAGTGGTCTCTACAAAGCACCAGACTATTGTACCGTCAAATCAGAGTCTGTCATCACTTACGCCACTCGCTATCACCAAGCTGTCCGTACACACTCCTATGACATCTTTCAACCAATCGACATGCCTTCCACCCTACCCTCTGCCAACATTACCATCACCTCCCCTAACTTGCACATGCTAACATTCCTCAATGACAGTGACTTCATTATGGATCAATTTTCTCTGGCCTTCAGCCGTTCCTGGGTTCATCCAGCAGTTGTGTTTCCCCCTGTGGTTATCGCTTTCATAGGTTTTCTACTCATCATATGTGCAGTGCATTGTTGTGTCAGAAAAATGGAACGCTAACTTCAGGAAATCAGAGTCGCTACAGGCATAGTACGCCCTACACACGACGTAGAAACTCCCCGTACTTAGTGCCCTCGCCTTCAGTGACTACCAATGCCGTCTGACGATTAACCAAACTGTGAACAGAACTCTGCCTACTAGAAAATGATGGTATTTCTTTAATGCATTACTGAGTGACAGTGTATCCTACAGAACATACAAAAAAAAAAAATGAACGAAGAACAACAATAGAACTCTCATATCTACTCTTTGTTTATCATGTATCAAACTATTATTGTATAATCCCCATTATATCTATGTATACCTTTGACCCTTACTGGACACATACCTATTAATCCTTGTATATCTTCTTTGTATATATCGTCCTAATTCCCTCCCCTCAACATGGCCATGTCTCCCCTACTGCCCCTGTATCATACTTATCCCTTGTACAAACCTCCCTAGCCTTGCCTTAATACTGTAATCAAACACCATTTAACTCCTGGTGTCAGGATACACCATCTCAGCTACCCGGGAGAGTAGTGTACCCCCTCCACAATATGTCTATCCCCAATGTATATATGTCCCCCCTCCCAATGCATACATGCCCCCACTAAACTTGCTGACCTAGCACGCTTTCCCAGGGCCTGAAGCCTGGGAAGACGGCGCCACAGTTCAGTTGAGAGCAGACATTCAAGTAGGGCAGACTATTTTACTGTGAGCTCGTAATAAACTCCTTATCTAGCTGTTTGTACACGGAGTTTCTATCACCAAAGTATTGCAAGTTACAAATCTAAAATTTTACAGATTCAGCTTGATCAGTTCTTCTTATTATTATTATTATTATTATTACTACTACAACAACAACAACAACAACTACTACTACTACTACTTTTTTTGTTTTTGCGTATCATTTAGTATATAGTTAGTCATTAACTAATAATTAACTGAACTGATGCTGCTATTTATTTAAAGTCTGAATTGAAGTAAAACAATGTTTCTTTATTTAATAGTTATGTAGGTGGCCAATGGGTGTGGTGCAATACTGTAGAGCCTTGTTTAAAGGTATTGGGTCTTCAGGCTTTACGGTGTTGTGGTGAGAGTGGTGTGTGTGTGTGTGTGTGTGTGTGTGTGTGTGTGTGTGTGTGTGTGTGTGTGTGTGTGTGTGTGTGTGTGTGTGTGTGTGTGTGTGTGTGTGTGTGTGTGTTGCAGCATACAATGTGTTATGCGTGGATATGGTGCGGTGTGATGGAATAGGGTCATGTTTAGTGATACTGGGTCTTTAGACATTGTGGTGCAGGGGTGAGAATGGTGAGGTGTGTGGTGTCGGGACAGTGTGAGTGTTCGTTTTGCGGCAGATGATGTGTGATACGTTGTTGTGGTGTGATGTGGTGCAGTACAGCCTTGTTTAGTGATTTTGGGTCTTCAGGCATTATGGTGTGGGGATGAGTGTGGTGTGGTGTGCTGTGTTGGGACAGCGTATATGTTGGTGTTCCAGCAGATTATGTATTGTGCTTGATTGGGGTGTGGTGTGGTGCAATAGAGCTTTACCTAAAGATACTGGGTGTTTGAAGTATGGTGCAGGGGTGAGGGGTACAGTAGTGTCGTGGATGGTGAAGGAACAGTTTGTGCATTGGTGTTCCATAAGATTTGTGATGCGTGATTGTTGTGTGGTGTGGTTCGATTCAGCCTTATTTAGTGATGCTGGGTGTTTAGGCGTTATGGTGTTGGGGTAAGTGTGGTATCGTGTGTGGTGTAGGGACAGTGTGTGTGTTGGTGTTGCACCAGGCGATGTGTGATGCGTGCTTGTGGTGTGTTGTGGTGATTATGATAAAGTAAAGGCAGCTTAGTTTAGTAAGGCACATTGGCTTAACAGAAGTTAATTAGTATTGATTATAATTATAAGATAGTAATCGAAATTTTGTGAGGATTTTGTACGTACTTCTAGTTTGTTATACAGTTTGTAATAGGTCTATTGTAATGAAATTGTATTAAAATTACTCCTAATACTACTGTATATGATAATAATAGTGCATTGAAAACTAGGGTGCTATGACTAAAATTGTTGGTATTCTAATTAGACTTACATTTATTAAAAATGTATTAACACTAACATTCTAATTTTTATTGTGATATTTGGTGGTAGATGGGGGCGCTCACCGTTCACTCACTTGATGTCGTACTGCTTTGGGTATCTGCCCTTTCCTCACTTCATTCTTTCCTTTCTGTCTTTCCTCCTTCATTCCTTCCTCTTCCTTCTGCCTACGGGTGAATTTACATTCCCTCTTCTGTCTTTCTTTCCTTCATTCGTTCCTCTTCCTTCTGCCTATGGGACACTACACTAAGTGACAAGCCAAACGGTTTCCTGTACACCAGGAAATCATTTACTGCGCTGGGTGATAACCATATGACCAAATTATGGCACCTGGTGGTTTAGTGGGTTTAGGCGCTCCAATCGGATTGAGCCTGTGGAGGTTTATATCCAAGGGATGGTTGGGGATTATTGCTCATGTAATGCCACTCAGGGATGAGTGAGGCTGGTCACTCTCATCTTAAATGTCATGACCAACTTGCCTACCCCCGATTTCCTACGCTCCTCATGGGGCAACACAGGATTAGATGATGATGATGAAGATGATGATGATGATGATGATATTTATTATTATATTTAATTACTGATTTATCTACTGTGATTCCCTTTATTTTGTGTGATGAGATATATAAAATATGATTTATAACAATTTAGAACAGTCAGTCAGTGTGTGTGTGTGTGTGTGTGTGTGTGTGTGTGTGTGTGTGTGTGTGTGTGTGTGTGTGTGTGTGTGTGTGTAGTTACATTACTGTGTCATCTAGGGTGTGTGTAAGACTCTCTACCTAAATGTTTTTGTATGCCACACTTCTATACCACCTGGCCTTGCTGGTGGCTTGTATATAAGTGATTGTTATACTGTTAGTGGCAGTTGTTGTCATATTTACTGCTTGATATGGTGTTTACAGATCGTATGGTTGGGTGGTGTGTACAGTATGCTAATGATCAATGGGTGCATGATGCCTATGATATACGTAACAGTAGATGTGTTAGGGAAATGAAGTTAGTGCCCCAAGGTTAATGGAGTGTGCAAGAGGTGTGTGACAGGCTTCCCAAGTCTCCTTGTTACTTGTGGACAAATAATTACTACTACTAGTATTTCTACTGCTACTATTGGTATTAGTAATAGTACTGCTACTACTTCTAGTAATAGTACTGCTACCACTACTACTACTACTACTAAGACTACTAAGACTACTCTACTGCTACTACTTCTGCTGCTGCTGCTCCTACTACTACTACTACTGCTACTACTACTACCACTACTACAATATTATTATTATTATTATTATTATTATTAGTAGTAGTAGTAGTAGTAGTAGTAGTAGTAGTAGTAGGCTACTTGAACTCCGGCTGTACACATGTTCTTACCTGTTTTTGTCTCAGGATCGTGCAGATGACACAGTCCGGTTTTTACGACTACTGGCAGAAAAAATTCTTCCCTAATCTAACCAGCTGTCTCAACTCACCCACCAAGTTTGCCATTACCACTCCTCTGGCCATTAGGAACATCTGGGTAAGTTATAATGTGTCATCGAACTTGAAATTAGGATGTGTGTGTGGACTGACCAAACGATGACGACCAAGGACCGGACAAAGGACATGGTAATTGGAACTTGGAATGTAAGGGGAGCGAATGATGAGGTGAAAGAGAGAGAGATTGCCCAGGTGCTTGAGGGTGCGAAAGTGGATGTATGTGGAAAAACTGAAACAAAATGAAGAGGAGAAAGTGTGAGAATGGGAGTATGGATAGGGTATATGTGAAGGAGTAGGTGAGAATGAGAGGGCAAAGGAAGGAGTATGTATAGTTGTGAGTAAAAGATGGAAGAGGAGCATAAGACAGTATGGATCAGTTGGGTCAAGGATTGTGTGGGTAAAGTTGAAAGTTGAAATACAAATGTGGGCGATTGTGTGTGTGTATGCGCCAACGCAAGATCGTGCTAGAAGAGTAAGAGAAGAGTTCTGGACAAATGTAGAAGTGTGCATGGAAAAGTTTGGAAGAAATGAGTGTTTTTGATTTTTGATATGAATGGTAAAGTTGGGAATGTGAAGGTGGATGGAATAGTTGGTGAGTGGGGTGTGCCTGCTGAGATAGATGAGAATGGGAGTGCGTTAGTGGACATTTGTGCTGGGAGGGGGATGGTGATAGTCAATACCCTCTTCAGGCATAAAATGATCCACAGGTATACATGGCGAGTGATGAGAAGGCTGGGTAGTGAACTGAATGAAAGGAAGGCAATGATTGATTATGTGTGTGTGGATGAAAGGATGCGAAGATGTGTAATGGATGCAAGAGTTTATAGAGGTTGGGGGACACTCTGACCACTACTTGGTGGTAGTCAGAATTAGGATTCAAGTAAGATGGAGGAATAGAAGAAGGGAAAGACGAGAGGAAGGAGTAGTTGCAAGGAGAGTGGAAAGGTTAGAAGAGGATGAGAAAAAGGCAGAGTATAAGAGAGAAGTGGAGGAACGATTGGGCAAATATGAATTGAAGCAGATGGGAGACGTGGAAGGTGTGTGTAGGATATTTACAGAAGAAATATGTGCAGCATGTGATGTGGTGTGTGGAAGGAAGAGAAGACGGAGGGGGGTGCAAGCACCAGCGTGGTGGACTGAAGAGGTGAAACAGGCTGTGGCACAAAAGAAGAAAGCATACAATGAATGGATGAGAAACAGGGGCGTGGAAGAAGTTGAGAGGCGGAAGAGAGAGTTATATGTAGAAAGAAAGAGAGAGGTGAAAAGATTAGTAAGAGAGAGTTAGAAGAGAGTGGATGAGGAATTTGGAAGGAATTTGAGTGTAAAGTGGAGGGACTGTAAGAAAATGTTCTGGAGAGAGGTGAAAAGAGTAAGACAGGGTGGAATTGAAGTTAGCAGGGGAGTGAAAGATAAAAATGGTAGATTACTAGTGGAGAAGGGAGAAAAAATGAGCAGATGGAGAGAACACTTTAAGGAATTGTTGAACATAGAGGATGGAAGTAATGCGAGTATAAGTGGCTGGGGAATGGCTGGGAGAAGGAGGGAGGTGAGAAGACAGGAAGAAATCAGTAGGATAGAAGTTGTGGAAGCAATGAAGAAAGTTTAATCGGGGAAAGCCCCAGGAATTGATGGAGTGTGTGGTGAAATGCTGAAGCATGGGAGAGAGATAGTAGTAGAATGGATGTGGAAGATGTGCAGATTGGCCTGGGAGGAAGGTAGAGTCCCGGAGGATTGGAAGTCAGGTATGATTATTCCCTTGTACAAAGGAAAAGGGGAAAAAGAAGTGTGTGGTAATCATAGGGGCATTTGTCTTCTTAGTATAATAGGAAAAGTGTATGGTAGGATACTTATTGACAGAGTTAGAGAAAGAACAGAGAAATTAGTTGGAGAAGAACAGGGAGGCTTTAGGAAGGGAAGAGGTTGTGTAGATCAGATATTCATTCTTAGATCTTTAGTGGAAAAGTTTCTAGAGAAGGGAAAGAAGTTGTATGCGGCTTTCATGGATTTGGAGAAAGCATATGACAGGGTGGATAGACAAGGATTGTGGAAAGTGTTAAGAATATATGGAGTAGATGGGAAGTTGTTGAATGCTGTGAAGAGTATGTACGATGGTGCGAAGGCTGCAGTGCGTGTGGATGGTGAACTAAGTGAATTTTTCTCTTTGAAAGTTGGTTTGAAACAGGGATGTGTCATGTCTCCATGGTTGTTCAATCTGTGCATGGATGGGGTAATAAAAGAGGTACCAGGTAGGGTAGTGGATGTTGGAGTGGCCCTGGTGAGAGAGGATAGTGTTTGGAAACTCCCTGTACTGTTATTTGCAGATGATACTGTGTTGTTGAGTGAAGACGAAGGGGAGCTGCAAGGCTTGGTGGATGAGTTTGAGAGAGTGTGTAAGAAACGGAATCTAAAGGTGAATGTAGGGAAGAGTAAAGTGATTCTCTTTGAGAGAGGTGAAGTCAGTGAATGTACAGCGAGGTTGGATGGTGAGGAATTGAAAAATGTGAGTACGTTTAAGTACTTGGGTAGTGTGATGAGTAAGGATGGAGGTTTGGAGGGTGAAGTGCTTGAAAGGGTACAGCAGGGAAGAAAGGTTGCTGGTTCTTTGAAAGCAGTGATAAGAAACAGGGAAGTGAGCATGGAAGTGAAAAAGTTACTACATGACAGTATTGTGATACCAACTCTAACGTACGGAAGTGAAGCTTGGACGTTGTTGGAAGGACACAAGTCAAGAGTGAGAGCAGTGGAAATGAGTTATTTAAGAGGAGCCTGTGGAGTCACATGGAGAGACAGGCTGACGAATGAGGATATAAAAGAGCGTTGTGGTGTTGATGTAGATGTGATAGGAAGCGTTATGAGGAACACACTGAGGTGGTTTGGCCATGTGGAGAGGATGGAGGGTGAAAGACTAACGAAGAGAGTGTATGTGAGTGAGGTGGAGGGGGGAAGAGGGAGGGGGAGGCCGAGGATGAGATGGAGGGATGAGGTGGAGAGGTATATGAGAGAGGGGGGTGTGAGTTGGGAGCAGGGCAGTGAAATGGCGGGGGACAGGGCGACTTGGAGGCGATTTGTTTGTGGCCACCCCGAACGGGATTGAGGCGTCTGGCAATAGATAGATAGATAGATAGTGTGGTGAGGGCGCTCACCTACCACTCACTCGATGTAGTGCTGCTCTCGGGTGTCTGCCCTTTCCTCTCCTCCATCCTTTCTTTCCTTCCTCTTTTATCTGTCTTTACTTCATTTTTTCCTCATCCTTCTGCCTACGGGTGACTTTGTACTCCCTCTTCTGTCTTTCTTTCCTTCATTCTTTCCTGTTCCTTCTGCCTGCGGGTGACTATACACTGAGTGATAGGCCAAATGGAGAGGAAACCATTTATTACGCTTGGGTGTAACCATATAACCAAATTACGGCGCCTGGTGATTTAGTGGGTAATTGCGGAGCTCCAATCTGATTGAGCCTGTGATGGTTTATATCCAAGGGATGGTAGGGTTTTTTTCCTCACGTAATGCCCATAAGGGATAAGTGAGACTTCACTCTCATCTTAATTATCAGAACTAATTTGCCTAGCCTCGAGCTCCTGCACTCCTTATGGAGCAACGTAGAATTGGATGATGGATGGATGGATATGTGTGTGTGTGTGTGTGTGTGTGTGTGTGTGTGAGAGAGAGAGAGAGAGAGAGAGAGAGAGAGAGAGAGAGAGATCCTTAGTTTCTAGAACAATGTTAAACATACTGGGCAAAAGAATAAAGAATTCATGAATTTCGACCAAATATTTGTAATGGTCTTGCGTGTGTGTGTGTGTGTGTGTGTGTGTGTGTGTGTGTGTGTGTGTGTGTGTGTGTTTAGTAATTATCAGTCTTTCAACTATAAATTCAAATAATGTTTGTACACCAACATAAACCCGAGGTATGTAATATACTGGTGCAGGGAAGAATCACATGTAATGCATGACCATACAATAAACAAATTTATAATCAGAAAATAAATTTTACTATATGCCTTACATTTTAATGGGACTCGGCGCCTCGCAACCCACCATAAAATATCCAAGTTTCAGTGTCAGTTACATATGGGGTAAGCTAAATATTTTAGCACTTTTTAAAACACAGAACTGGAAATGACTTATCATTCTGTAACACTGCATGCAGGTCGGAAAGGTTCGGGCCATATTAAACACGTAAAAATTTTTACATATTGACTTAAAGATAGATCTTACATATCAAAACGACTTGCATTTAGCCTCTTTGAGCAAATTCGTGCAAGGTTAATGGAACTTCTAGTGATAAATTGTGGAGATGACTACGGTCTAGCCGGTGTAAGTCTACACCACCCAATTCCATCATTTTCTGCAAGTGTTTTACAGTCAGACACAAGTATCTTCCCAAAGTTGAACGAATACATAGCGGAAAAGTTGAACCATCTGAAAAACGCACTGGTAGAGACTGGGTTTTTATTGTATTTCGCCAGTTGTCAATTTTCTTCAGACCGACCTGGGATGATACTTGTTTCTCTGACTGTACTTTACAAGCAGCGCCGAATCCATCATTCCGACCTCCAGGGCGGGTGACTATTTCGTATCGTTAATTCTTATGACCTAGCAATTACTGTATTTAGCCACCTCAGTACGAGAACGTCTTTAAATAACTTCTTGCTGCCACCAGCTCGCAATTAGATGAAAAGACAGATTCTCTTTAGAATGACGAATCTAAAAGCTGACTACAATCGTCAAGATGTTGAAAAAGAGCAACTTGAACAGACATCATCGTACTGAGATAATTAGAATATATGTATAATCAGCAAATCACTAATTCTTTCTTAATGTTATTCTTGCAGGGAATGTTTTTGTTGCTGGCGGGAGGATGGATCGCCAGCTTTCTCGTGTTTTTCGTGGAGATATGCTTTCTAATAACTCTCCAAGGCTGTAGTCTAAACGAAGACCCTATCTCAATCTAATTTAATGCTCGTCAATCCAGTAATGAACGAACAACACATACCTGTGCAGCTGCCCCAGTTAATTGTTATTGGTCAGGACAATGAATCCAGCATGGCATGATGGTATCTGTTGGCAAATGCAGCCATGCTATGTGCTTGGAAAAAATATTTTTTACAAAGATATAAACTTATACCCGCATTAATCGTGAATTTAGTTAGTCAATTGCATCTGATCTTAACGCAAATGTCTTTATGCCACTGATGAGAGAATGTGACGTTGATCCAAGGTGTTTCAAGGAAGCCAACACCCACACTGGAACAAACTGAAAAACTGTACTTTAAATACTTGAAATACATATATGAACTAAAGAATTTGAAATGAATTGGTTGAAGTTACCAAAACCTACAATAAGCACACATATCAGTTTAGATGAACTGCAAAATTTAGCATCTGGGAATGGAAATATAACTGTATGTTTGATTGTAATGGAATGGGATGTGTAATGTCTGCTGCTTACACTGGAGAGCAGCTATGGGTGTCCTGCAATGATAGTTTTATTAATCCAAACATCAAATCATGACTAATACATAAGAAACAGTGAGTACTTTTAACAATCAGATTAAAATTTTAATTAATAAAAACCAAGACATACGAAAGTAACTCGACCAAAGCAAAAGGTAAATGATAATTAGGGATGGTTTTACAAAACCAAAGGGCAGACTCACACAATTTGTGATGAGAACATGTAGAACATGTGACACTATTATACGTAGTGTCCAAGTAATTTCATTTTGATGGTTCAGCGTCCTTATCTGTTATCATATTCCACACTATCTGTGCAACTAACGAATACAAAGTATATTATTAATAAGAAATGGCTATTATTATCCCTAAACAGAGATATGTACAGTTTGAGAAATTTCCGCGCGGAACACTGTGTAGATGGCAGCAGCAGCGACAAACAGAAATGATCTGGTAACAGTGCTGGGGGTGAAGCAGGGATGGGAGTTGCGGGGCAGGCGAGTGATGGGGGAGAGTAGAGGTGGTGGTGCGGGTAGGTGAGTGTTAGGGAGAGGTTAATAGCCATTTATTGTGTTAACAAACTCGCTTAGACAATCATTCCAATACGATTTTTCTATTAATAATAAAAGATAGTGGCAACAAGCTGCTAATGATGGTTCAGTAGTTGATGGAATAAGTTGAATACCTAAGCAAACAGGTATCGCCAATACGTAACCTTGTCCTTCGCCTCCGTCATTCCGTCTCCTCATCAGAAAGCTTTCTATTGTTGACCGAGATTTTACTAATATTTAGAACTGATTTTAGCTGCTTCTCATGCAAGTTGCTTAACAAAGATACTGTAACTTTCATTGCAACTTGTATTAAATACCGAATCTAACATCCTGTAATAGTCCATTTTATATTTGTATAATTCAACTACTGTTATCTTAAGACCAAACGCTGGCAGAATAAGGAAAATACATCCTTTAGATCGACGGCGTAATTTGTTTCCTTTGATAGTCGTATAGGCACTTACCCTGCTCACGGATGGATGAGCCTGGCCTTCATACCAGACTATAAATTTAAGCATACTCCAGTCAACACTTTCTTAGGGCCAATCTCTCATATAACTTTATGCTAATGTGCATACGTGCGTGATTATGCGCATATTAAACGTGCATAATCTCTCTCTCTCTCTCTCTCTCTCTCTCTCTCTCTCTCTCTCTCTTTCTCTCATGCAGATTACCTTACATACAGTCACATTGGTAACCTTTCGGTTGGCAGGAATAAGAATACAGTCAGTCTATTTTTCAGTTGTCTTCTAAAGTGAATACGGACATAATGTCGCTATTAAAGATGGTAATATATTTGACAATATACACAGGACACTCACACAAAATTACCTGCTTTGTGTAAGACTTGCATTGCTACAAATTGTGCATGCACCTAACGTTTTTCCGAAATTTTCGTAATATAATATCTACAAATGTGCTAGCAGTAGAAGTCGCACCGTCCACACAATTGTTCTAACCACACACACACACACACACACACACACACACACACACACACACACACACACACACACACACACACACACACACACACACACACACACACACATATACACACAGCTGTCGTAGTGGTAATGTTTTCGCCTGCCATGTAGTAAGACGGGGGTGCGCGCCGGATAGGGTGCGAAAAGTTTCACTGACGAAGTGGGAGGTTACTGTTCTTCTTGAGGGAGGGAATGGTTGTGTGCGTGTGTGAAGGTCACAGCCTTGTCCTTGATCGGACTATATGAGCTCTCAGCTCTCTTCCTGGATGGTAATGAGCCGTGTTATCCTGATCGGCCCGGTCAATTACACACACTCACCCAAACGCATTAAATTTTGGCAGGCAGTTTTCCTCTCCGCCTACTCCTCCCACACACACACAAAGAGGTAATATCACATACTTATTGTCTCATACAACTCAGAGTTGAGGAGAATCTAGGTGAATAATAATTTTTTCTGGGAATTAGGTCGAAGGAAGGACTTATTTGTCTCTACATTTAAACAAGAAGTGTTTCTCAACCCAGCTATTTTGTTCTACTGAATTTCTGAAAAACCTTCATGCATCAGTCTAGTACTACGCGTTCTAACATTTGTCTGGATAAACAAATATTATTAAGTGAACCAAAAGCAAAAAACGTCACTGATAGAATGCGTCAATACCAATGACTATGTTGGGTTAGCACTCGGTTGGCAATGTTCTTGTAAACCAGTGCTTTCCAAACTGGGGACCGCGCCCCCCTTTGGGGTGTGTGAGGTAGATGGAGGAATGACCTGAAGCCATCTTCCAAAAATTGCTATTATATTGCTGTATGGCTCAGAAGCCTCAGCATTGAGGAAGAATGAAGAGAAACAGCTGGAGAGGACAGAGATGAGGATGCTGCGATGGCTGATGGGAGTGTCACAGAGCAAAGAGGAGGGATGATGACATTAGAGCAGAGGCAGGAGTTGCGTCAGTTGTGGAGAAGGTAAGAGAGGCACGTTTGAGGTGGTATGGGCATGTGACCAGGATAGAGAAAGTTGATCCTGTGAAAGTGGGATGGAGAAGTCAGGTGGAAGGGAGAAGAACGAGGGGAAGACAATGGATTGGGTAGAGAGATGGATTTGAGAAAGAAATGAGGCAGTTAGGCCTGGAGGAAGAGGACGCAGCGGACAGAAGTTACTGACGACAACATATAAGAGTGGCCGGCCCCACCAGGGACTAAGACAACCAATATATATATATATATATATATATATATATATATATATATATATATATATATATATATATATATATATATATATATGTGTATATATAAATATATATATATATATATATATATATATATATATATATATATATATATATATATATATATATATATATATATATATATATATATATATATATATATATGTGTGTGTGTGTGTGTGTGTGTTTGTGTGTGTATTTATTTATTTATTTATTATATTAGTCACTGGCCATGCATGAGTCTCAGACTCTGATAAGTCAAGTGGTGATACACAGATCCATCTCATTCAGCTGCTGTCTACAGACTATGAAGTCACGGCCTTCCCAACCACAGCCAATTAATTAAGAAGTATATAATTCACTGTGACCTGAGGGATATTATGATTTTAAATAATATTACAGGTTGAAGAAGTTATAACACCCAGGAAATTTTGAAGAATATGACGTATAAATAAAGAAAAAAGTAGGAACATGCACTTCTGAATTCTCTACACTCTGGCTTCGGCTTTCCTGTCATTCTCTGACTAAATATATCTGTGCTGTTTACTTATCCCCTAATTCTACTGACTATCAAAAATTCTTCGACTATCTTACTTCTACGATGGAACACATTCTATCCATTTCTCCTTTCTCTGAAATCTCCATTCTAGGAGATTTCAATGTTCACCACCACCTTTGGCTCTCTTCTCCTTTCACGGATCCACCTGGTGAACAAGCCTACATCTTTTCTATCCTTAATGACCTAGAGCAGCTTGTACAGCACCCTACCCATATCCCTGACCGTCTTGGAGAGAGCTCCAACATACTTCACCTCTTCCTCACAACTAATCCTTCTGCTTACTCTGTTAATCTTTTCTCTCCGTTGGGCTCCTCCGATCACAACCTTATTACCTTAACCTGTCCTATCACTCCGGTACGGCCTGTGGACCCTCCAGGGAAACGTCGTCTGTGACATTTTGGAGCCATAGACTGGGAGGCCCTCAGGCAGTACTTCTTTGATTTTCCCTGGAATGATTATTGCTTCCATGGCCGGGAGCCATCTGAGTGTGCCTTGCGCATTACAGAAGTTATTCTCTTGGCCATGGAAGCATACATTCCTTTCTCATATCCTTTGACTAACGCAACAAAGCCTTGGTTTAATCACGCTTGTTCTAATGCTGTCTGCAACAAGGAGAGGGCCTACAAAAGGTACCGGAGCCAACCTACCCCTGAATCACATCATCTTTACGTTTCTGCCCGGAATCGTGCTAAGTCTGTTCTTCGCTCTACTAAAAATAATTTCATCCAAATTAAATGCTCTCAACTCTCCAACTCGAATTCTTCCCGCTCCTTCTGGCACCGTGCCAAAAATCTTTCTAACAACTTTACCTCGTCATCCTTCCCTCCTCTTTTCTACTCTGATGGTTCTGCAGCTATTTCTTCTACTGATAAAGCAGATCTCTTTGCACAGACTTTCTCCTCCAATTCCACCTTAGACGATTCCGGTGCTGTTCCTCCATCACTTCCTCCCTCTGACTTCCTCATGTCTGACATTAAAATTTCTTCAGTTGATGTATTTTCTGCCATCACTGGCCTCAATACTAACAAGGCATATGGGCCTGATGGGGTCCCTCCTGTTGTTCTCAAGAACTGTGCTTCTGTGCTTACACCCTGCCTAGGCAAACTCTTTCGCCTTTGTCTGTCAACTTGTACCTTTCCTTCTTGCTGGAAGTTTGCTCTCATTCAGCCAGTCCCAAAGAAGGGTGACCACTCCCAACCCTCCAACTATCGTCCAATTGCTTTAACGTCCTGTATTTCAAAAGTTTTCGAGTCAATTCTCAATAGAAAAATTTTAAGGCATCTTTCCTATCACAGCCTTCTTTCCGATCGTCAGTACGGGTTCCGTCAGGGACACTCCACTGGCAATCTTCTCACCTACCTTTCAGACTCCTGGTCATCCTCCTTTCGGGACTTTGGCGAAAGCTTTGCCATTGCACTTGACATCTCAAAGGCTTTCGATCGAGTCTGGCATAAATCTTTAATATCCAAACTGCCCTCCAACGGTTCCTATCCTTCTATCTGTGCCTTCATCACTAGCTTCCTTTCTGGTCGTTCTATAGCCGCTGTTGTAGACGGCCATCGTTCTTCTCCTAGATCTATCAACAGTGGTGTTCCTCAGGGCTCTGTGCTATCACCAACTCTCTTCCTTTTATTCATCAATAATCTTCTATGCTGTACATCTAAACCTATCCACTCATACGCTGATGACTCTACCCTTCACCTTTCCATTCGGTTCCCGCAACGCCCATCTCAACAGTTACTTCAACAAACAAGGGTTGAGGCTATGGCACACCTAATGTCTGACTTGGCTCGTATCTCTGACTGGGGTAAAAATAATATGGCTGTTTTTAATGCATCTAAGACTCAGTTCTTACACCTATCAACCCGACAAAATCTTCCAAAGTTATACCCACTAATGTTTAATAATACTCATCTTAATCCTGCATCATCCTTGAACATGCTTGGGGTTTCATTTACTTGGGACTTATCTTGGAAAGATCATATTACATCTCTTGTAAAATCTGCTTCCAAGAGATTGAGTGTGCTAAACCAACTCCGCTCTTTCTTTACCCCTGCACAATTGTTGACTCTATACAGGGGTTTTATCCGCCCCTGTGTGGAGTACAACTCTCATGTGTGGGGAGGCTCCCCACATACAGCTCTTCTCAATAGGGTGGAGTCAAAGGCTTTTCGTCTCATTAACTCTCCTCCTCTTACTGACTCCCTTCAACCTCTGTCTCTTTGCCGCACTGTTGCATCTTTATCTCTTTTCTATCGCTACTTTAATGGTCACTGCTCCTCTGAACTGTCTGCTTGCATTCCTCCACCCCTACAACGGGAGCATAACACCCGTCTGGCAGCAAACTCTCATCCCTTTTCTGTCCAACTCTCTAATGCAAGAGTTAACCGTTACTCCCAGTCTTTCATTTATGCAACAGGTCTGCTCTGGAACTGTCTCCCTCTGTCTGTATTTCCTGCTGCCTATGGTCTCTAGTCTTTCAAACGCAGTGTGTCTAGGCATCTCAAAATGATCGGATCTTGAATTTGGCTCTCTATTGTATTTTGTTTTTCTCTTGGAGGGAACTGTTACTGCGGGCTCATGGCCTTTGGTTCCTTCTTTAAAAAAAAAAAACACTCATAAATGGCTAGAATATAAATTTGCATATGCACATATGCAAATGCATGATTATCCTAAGCCTACTTATGAGTCTCTGAGATAAACTGAGAGAGTTAGACAGCGAGAGTTCTACCACAGCACACACACACACACACACACACACACACACACACACACACACACAGACGCTGCTGACTGACCTGAAAAGGTCTAGGTCTGGTTTATGCTTAAATTAGTTTGTGACAAGCAGCCAGCATGTGCTTACGATTTAGGAAATATATCAAATTCACATTGACAGCTAACAAACATGCATTTGTCTTAAAATCTGACAAACCTGAATGCCTTTTGGGGTAAAAAAATACTAATGGTTGACTGAAAGAACGAAGAAATGCAATATTATATGTACTTTATTTTCCATGCACTACATGTCTACGTTACATTTAAGTTTGTATGAGCCACTTTTCTGAGACGTATCTGAGGTAAACGTCTGATATTAATCTATGTGTTACAATAGGGATGTTATAGATACCGAAGGGGGCGAGTCATTATAGAAGGTTACGTGTTGGTGACTGTTTATATCAGCCTTGCATGACCACTGAACTGACCATATTTCATCATGTCATGAACCATCACTTTACAGCTTGTTGCTACTTTGTGTGCTCCCCTATCATAAAAACACATTCATTTAAAATCTGAGCAAATTATGTTACGACATTAAATGGCTACTAAGCCTTTCCCCAACACTCCGCTACCCCGACTCCCATCCCTCCCAACACACAGCTACTCCCACTACCACCCCATCTCTCACCTCCCACCCCTCCCACCACAAAGCTACCCCCACTCCCCTCCAATCCCTCACCGACCCCGCACGTCCCACCCCTCCTTTACCCCCAATACTGTTTCCAGATCAAATTATTTGGCGCTCCTGCTGCCTTCTACGCTGTGTCCCGCGTGAAAATTTCTCCACCCGTACACCCACGAACCAAAGTACCGACACCCCCCTAGCTGGCAGTGAGTCGAAGCCAAGGGTGATGAAAAACTGAACAATCGGACAGACTGGCGTAGCAAATTGGTAACGAGTTTATATCTCACACTACAGGTATAAGCCTCGAAAGCAAAGAAACTGCAGGGAATGTGTGTTTCGAAACTTCAAACACTATGCGTCTGGATAATACAGGCATATATGCAGTTAGGGTAATATATTACCAAAATATTTGAGAAACATGGTTAGGATTCGACACAAGTATGGATATACTACATGCTAGGATCGACGAAATGTGTCGGTAGCGCTAGAAATAATTGCTTGAAAATACTGCCACTTTACAAAGCATAACACCCACCAGAAAGAAATGTAAAGTGTGTCATGTAAATGCAGTGTTGCAGCAATACTTATAGCAGTACGATATTATTACAGCCAGTAAAATAGCATATTTCAATTATTATCATACTGTAATCAACCCTGCGATTGGTGTGAGTAGGGAGGTGTCCCAGAAACGGGTGCCGGTTGTATACCGGGTGGCTTGTCTGTCTGTCTGTCTCTCTGTCTGTAACTGTCTGTCTGTCCATCTCCAAGGCGTGTTCAGTTCGCCTATGGACTTTGCCACCAGAGGGCCGGACATAAATCATTACTGTGTGCGGCTCATATTCCTGTTTTTTCCACTGGTCCTTGCCTTCCAACACCCTTCTGTCGATGCTGGGAGCAACGACAGAAGGGTGTTGGTTGTGTTTTTCTGGTGTTTGGACTTAGCCTGTAGTTTTAGGGGAAAATTCAGTACGGCAGACGGGGCCCCCCTGGTCGGGTTTTCTCATTTCTGTGCATGCACAGTACGACCTGTGTGACGTCATGGACACATTACTCCACTTACCCTGCTACCATTGGTCTGTTCTGTCCTGCTGGTGAAGCTGATGCCCCACTCACCCAGCTACCTGCCTAGGTGTGCAGCATGGAGTACTCGGGCCCTGCCACTCTTGAGGACCTTGAAGCTGACCTGGCGATGAGTGATGAGGATGAGATTACTCAGAGTGACTGGCCACGGCTACCACAAAGTAGTAGAAATGTCTCGCTAGCTGGGGAAGTAGCTACAGAACCATCACTATCTGTACCTGCTGCATCTCACCTCGTCGGCCAGGCATTTTCCTCTGTCAAGTGCCCTATGCATAACACCTCGGACAGCAACAGGGAGCCTTCATCCCCTGTTGCTAAATCCTCAAAGCGACAGGATACTTCTGGTCCTCTGCAGAGGGCAACCACCCTTGGACTTCCCGCCTCCCACAGCTTGTTCAATCCCCCCAAGTTTCTCCGTTGCTTCCTGCCTCTACGCCTCCAGTGTTCGCACCCAGGGCTGACTACATCAAGCTTTTATTCAAAGACAACCCAACTGTGGACATCAAACTTCGATGGTTGTCTGAGGTCAACTGTGCTTTCCCAAGCAGAGATAAAGATGTCTGCAATCACTTCCTGTTTTGTTTACATCTCCAGACGTCGCAGGGACATCGTAGAGAGCGTAACTAAAGGAGAGTTCCTATTCCTTTCTTTGGAAATTCAAGACTCACCTGAGAGGCCCCGCATGTTTCCTACTTACCTCCTTACAGGTTATCCTGTCTGCACTAATCCCAACTTGACCAAGGAGCTGCCAGGTATCAACTCATCCCAACGTTTCCACAAGAATGGCACTCCTATCAACCGGCTGGTAGTCACCTGGACCCTTCCTCACCTGCCATCACCAATTGACACCTTCAGCTTCCTTCCCTGCCTCCCATCTTGTGAGTTTCGCAAAATGAAGGACGAGCAACCATGGTGCTTTCGATACTGGGGCATTGGTCACATCTCCCGGTATTGCTTTGCGCCCAAATGGTGTGCATGGTGCTCTGACCAACACGACTCTCGGACGTGTCCTCACTGACCCCCTCTACACCTGCTTCTGATACAGCCTTGATGCAACCCAACCCACCACGTCCAGATACCTTGCACTGGAAATGTCCCCAATGTCATCAAGAAGGGGTTAATGTTTGGCATAGGTGCACTAGATGCCAGGCTAACCCTGCCCCCGTTGCCAAGGGTTGGGCTCCACTAGCGTCACCACCACCACCACTCTGCACTGCCGCTCCCCCTGCCTCCACTGTCAGTTTGGGCTCAGCTGCAGTCGCTGAACTTCGCGATGCTGTTGCCACTCTCAGGACTCGGATTAGCTCACTTACGGCACGTTTCGATGCAATAGAAGCCCACATTGATGGCTTGGTTAGCAAGCAAGCCACACTTGAGACAACATTAAATTCACTGGTTGAATCACAACAAGTCATCATTACGACTGTCACCACCCTTACAGAGAAGCTGGACTCCATTGTCACTCCCATTGGGCGACTGAATGCTCCCCCCAGGAAGTCTTCCCCTCATGGCATGATGCGTAGCACTTCTCACGCCACCACCACTTCCTCATCTGGCCACCACAAACGTCATAGCAAAGTTCGGTAACATGGCACAACTGCATGTCATCTCTTAGAATGCCTGTGGTGTTACTAACAGGTCTGAATTTACTGCACTCAAAGGATATGTATACAGTCACCACCTGGATATAATTATCATTCATTCTACTCGGGGTAGAGGTACCCACTCTCGGTGGTTATGTTTCTTATATCCATCGAGTTAGGAACGGACTTGTCATGTATGTCCACTCTTCCATCCAGCACCGTTTCCTCCAAAGCTCTGTAGATGACGTGACAACTTTCCAGCTTCTTGAGGTCACCATTGGAAGCGGCACAATTCGGCTGTGCAATGTGTACTCTGTGCCAGGCAGGTTGAATACAGCTGCTCTCCCAGCTCCCACCATCTGTGGCATGATATACAAGGGGGATTATAATGCCCAACACCCCGCTTTGGGGGATCTTTCTACCACCGTTAACCTTAACAGGACTAAACCTCTTGAGCATATTCGTCGTAACCAGCTCACCCGCTGGGACACCGGTGGGGCCACACACTCTCGAGGAGGTACACTAGATCATGTCCTTACATTCTGCCTCACGGTGTCCCGGGTCAAGTGTTCATCTATCCCTGCGCTCTTCTCTGATCACATTGCTCTCAGCCTTCATTATTCCCTCCCTGCTACACCTTCTCCTGTACACAGATGCATTTGCATTGCAATCCCACCCAAGTACTGCCCTACATACATCTCCTACATGACCAACCTTCTTCCCACATTCGACCTTCATTGTCCCGAAAAGTTATATTCATCATTTGTCAGCTCCACACATGACTTCTACACCCATTATGTCAGCAGGCCACACATTACGTGCCATAATGATGCCCACACCTGGACACTGGATAATTGCATTGCTCAGGCAGAAAGGAATGCGGTGGAAGACGGTTTTGCCTTTCAAAGACAATCATCCCCCAAGAGTCTCCATCGGTATCAATTGTCGAAGGATGATCTAGTTGCTCTCCAGCACTGCGTTTATACCGATTCAAGGCATAAACTTACCTATAGCATCAACCAGCAAACGACTGTTGGTTTCATGGGGTGCCTTATCAACAAGGTTGTTAAGAAGCCCCCTAGTGTCCTCCACCACAGTCCAGCACAGTATGTACAGGATCTTGTAGGTGCCTGGTCTGCACAATCACGGGCTTGCACCCTTCCCGCACAGATACAGGACATGCTCTCCACCAAGAAAAACTTTCGTGCACTCTGTCTCATTGCCGCTTTAGTGAGGACAGACGATGAGGATGGTGTGGCTATAATTGACGATGAATTGCGACGGGCTTCAGATGATGATGGCATCACTTTCTCTGTCCTCCATGTCCTCCAGAAAGTTCCTGGTAATCCCCTTCTCCAGCTGTTCAACCTTTGCATCCATCTGGGATACATGCCACAAGCCTGGACCCGCAGTACAATCATGCCTATTCCTAAACCTGGCACTGATAAATTCTGACCTGTTTCCCTCACCTCCTGCTTCAGTAAAGAACTAGAAAGCATCCTCCTCACAAGACTCTTGTTCAGGCTGCAGGACAAGCTCTCTCCCCAACTGTACGGCTTTTTACCACAGCGAGGGACACATCACTGCCTCATGGAGCTATACACCCTCCTATCCCCCAGCAGTGTAGTGGCCTTCATTGATTTAAATAGTGCATTTGATGTCGCCAACAGAGACATCATCCTCGACCAGCTAATGGATTTTGGGGTTAAGAGAAACCTGCTTGGATGGATACATGGTTACCTGACTAATAGGTCCTCTCATGTTCTTTATAATGGCGCAAACAGCACCGCTAAAGATTTCGAGCTTGGTACTCCACAAAGTGGTGTCCTTTGTACTTTTTTGTTTAGTATCCTCATACATCGTCTACTCACCCTCCTTTCTGACATCCCTGGAACCACGATTACTTGTTATGCTGATGACATCTGCATTCATTCAAATTCCCCAGCAGTCGGCTTCCAAATGCGGACGCATTATCTCTCCAGAAAAGAATAGAATCTTCACTTCCCCTCCAGCAAGAACACTGCCTGTGTTCTCTGTCTTAGATTGTGTTATTCCTCTGTGCACGCAGTACCTTTATCTGGGGGCGCCTGTACGGATTTCTCCCTCCATTCCTGCAAGACAACATGCGCATCCGATTGTTCAGGATCTGCTGACCCAGCTACAGTAGTGCCTAAAACCTCTCAAGTGGCTCACTAATTATACTGCTGGGGTGTCTATTCCCGTAGCACTAACCATATACATAGCGCTCATTTGATCAGTTGTTGATTATCTCTCCCCTGCTCTTTATTAACTTTCCAGACCAGCCTTACAACCTCTTGAGAAGTTCCAAAACACAGTAATGAGACTCATCCTGGACTGCCCTGGCTCAACCAGAATTCTCAACATGCAACTTGGACTCAACCTTCCACCATTTGTTGAGAGAATATACTCCGTGGTTACATACTTCGGCGTTAAGTGCCTGCATCATCCTCACCTTTCTCCCCACTACTCTCACATCATTCGGACTTCCCTTGATCCCACTGCACCAAGGCCTCTGCTTCGCAGTGGTGGCCACACAGTAGTTACGAGTAATACTGCTTGTTCAAACGTCCGACGGCTAAACATCAAGGACCTGGTGCTTGCTGAGGAGGTGGACTATGGCATTCCACATTGGCAGACACCTGTGCCTGCTATCTCATAAACTCCGGGCTCCAAGACCTTTATTTTTTTTATTTATTTTTTTATGCGAGGAAGAAGGAACAAAAGGCTGCAGGCCATCAATTATTGTTCCTTCCAAGAGAAAAACAAAATACAGGAGAAAGCCAAATTCAAGATCCGATCATTTCGAGATGCCTGGACACACTGCATTTGAAAGACTAGAGAGCATAGGAAGCAGGAAATAAAGACAGAGGGACCCAGTTCCAGAGCTGACCTATTGCATAATAGAAGGACTGGGAGTAACGGTTAACTCTTGCATTAGAGAGTTGGACAGAAAAGGGATGAGAGTTTGCTGCTAGACGGGTCCTACTCGCCCGTCGTAGAGGTGGAGGAATGCATGCAGACAGTTCAGAGGAGCAGTGACCATTGAAGTAGTGACAGAAAAGAGATAAAGATGCAACAGTGCAGTGAAGAGACAGAGGTTGAAGGGAGTCCATAAGAGGAGGAGAGTTAATGAGATGAAAAGCATTAAGACTCCACCCTATTGAGAAGAGCTGTAGGTGGGGAGCCTCCTAAAAATGAGAGCTGTACTCCACACAAAGGCAGATAAAACCTTTGTATAGGGTCAATAATTGTGCAGGGGTAAAGAATGAATGGAGTCGGCATAGCACACCTAACCTCTTGGAAGCAGATTTTACGAGAGATGCAATATGATCTTTCCAAGATAAGTCCCGAGAAAATGAAACCCCAAGCATGTTCAAGGATGATGCAGGATTAACTGAATATTATTAAACGTTAGTGGGTATACCTGTGGAAGATTTTGTTGGCTTGATAGGTGTAAAAACTGAGTCTTTGATGCATTAAAAACAAGATTATTCTTACCCCAGCCAGAGATACAAGCCAAGTCAGACATTAGGTATGCCATAGTCTCATCCCTTGTTTGTTGAAATAACTGCTGAGATGGACGTTGTGGGAACCAAATGGAAAGGTGAACGGTGGAGTCATCAGCATATGAGTGGATAGGGTTAGATGTACAGTTTAGAAGATCATTGATGAATAAAAGGAAGAGAGTTGGTGATAGCACAGAGCCCTAAGGAACACCACTGTTGATAGATCGAGGAGAAGAACGATGACCGTCTACCACAGCGGCTACAGAACGACCAGAAAGGAAGCTGGAGATGAAGGCACAGATAGAAGTATAGAAACCGTAAGAGGGCAGTCTGGAAATTAAAGATTTATGCCAGACTCGATCAAAAGCCTTTGAGATGTCAAGTGCAATGGCAAACTTTCACCAAAGTTTCGAAAGGAGGATGACCAGGAGTCTGAAAGGTAGGTGACAGGATCGCCAGTGGAACGTCTCTGACGGAACCCATATTGATGATCAGAAAGAAGGTTGTGATAGGAAAGATGCTTTAAAATTTTTCTATTAAGAACTAACTTGAAAACTTTTGAAATACAGGACATTAAAGCAACTGGACGATAGTTAGAGGGTTGGGAATGGTCACCCTTCTTTGGAACTGGATGAATGAGAGCAAACTTCCAGCAAGAAGGAAAGGTATAAGTTGATATACAAAGGCGAAAGAGTTTGCCTAGGCAGAGTGTAAGCACAGAAGCACAGTTCTTGAGAACAACAGGAGGGACTCCATCAGGCCCATGTGTCTTATTAGCATTGAGGCCTGTGATGGCAGAAAATACATCAGCTGAAGGAATTTTAATATCAGCCATGAGGAAGTCAGAGAGGGGAAGTGATGGAGGAACAGCACTGGAATCGTCTAAGGTGGAAATTGGAGAAAGTCTGACCAAAGAGATCTGTTTTATCTGTAGAAGAAATAGCTACAGAGCCATCAGCGTAGACAAGAGGGAAGGATGATGAGGTAAAGTTGTTAGAAAGGTTTTTGGCAATGTGCCAGAAGGAGCAGAAAGAATTCGAGTTGGAGAGTTGAGAGCATTTAGTATGGATAAAATCATTTTTAGCAGAGTGAATTACAGACTTAGCACGATTCCTGGAAGAAACGTATAAAAGATGTGATTCAGAGGTGGGTTGGCTCCAGTACTTTTTTGGGCCCTCTCCTTGTTCTCTCTATCTATCTATCTATAGCCCGAAGCCTTAATCCCGCAAATGGTGGCCGCAGACAAAACGCCTCCAAGTCGCTCTGTCACCCACCATTTGACTACCCTCCCCCCAACTCACCCCCCCCTCCCTCATATACCTCTCAACTCCATCCCTCCACCTCATCCTCGGTCTACCCCTCCCTCTCCCTCCCTCCACCCCACCTACATACACCCTCTTAGTCAGTCTTTCATTCTCCATTCTCTCCACATGTCCAAACCACCACAGTGTATTTCTCCTAATCTTCTCAACCACATCCACATCCACCCCACAACGTTCCTTCACTTCTTCATTCGTCAGCCTGTCCCTCCATGTCACTCCGCATGCTCCTCTCAAGTAACTAATTTCCACTTCTCTCACTCTTGACTTGTTCCCCTCTTGCAAGGTCCATGCCTCGCTTCCATACGTCAGGGTAGGGATCCCAATACTATCATGCAGTGACTTCTTAACTGCCAAACTCACCTCCCTATTTCTCATCACTAATTTCAGTGAACCAACAACCTTCCTTCCCTGCTGTACCCTTTCACGCACTTCATCCCCCAAAGTCCCATCCTTACTCATCACATACCCAAGTACTTGAATGCACTCACATTTTCCATATCTTCACCATCCAACCTCACTGTACACTCTGTGACTTCATTCCTCTCAAACACCATAACTTTACTTTTGTTTACATTAAGTTTCAGCTTCCTCCTCCTGCACATTGTCCCAAATTCATTCACCAAACCTTGCAACTCCCATTCATCTTCACTCAACAATACTGTATCATCAGCAAACAGCAGCACCGGAATCTTCCAAATCTCACCCTCATTCATTAGAGCCACCCCCACATCCACTGCCCTACCTTGCTCCTCCTTTACAACCCCATCCATGTATATATTAAACAGCCATGGAGACATCACACAACCCTGTTTCAGACCCACATTGAGATCAAAGAACTCACTCAGCTCACCATCCACTCGCACCATAGCCCTAGCTCCCTCGTACATACTCTTCACAGCACTCAGCAATATCCCCTCCACTCCATATATTCTTAATACCTCCAACCTTGCCTAATTATTCTGTCATATGCTTTCTCCAAGTCCATGAAGGCAGCATACACTTTCCTTCCCTTCTCTCGATACTTCTCCACTAAACATCTTAGAACAAATATCTGATCTACACACCCTTTTCCCTTCCTGAATCCCCTTTGTTCTTCTCCAACTAGCTCCTGTCATATGCCTAACCCTATCAATGAGTATTCTACCATATATTTTACCAGTCACACTAAGAAAGCAAATACCCCTATGGTTACCACATACTTCTCTCTCCCCTTTTCCTTCGTATAAAGGAACAATTATACCTGATTTCCAGTCCTATGGAACCCTTCCCTCTTCCCAAGCCAATCTACACAACTTCCATATCCACTCCACAACAATCTCACCCCCATACCTAAGCATTTCACCAAACACTCCATCAATTCCTGGGGCCTTTCCCAAATTAATCTTCTTCATCGCTTCCACTGTTAGGACTCCATAATATAAATACAATTAATTATAGAAAACATGATAGAGAGATAGATAGACAGACAGATGGAAGCAGCAAGTCAGAGGTATTGTGTCTGCGAGAATCGAGCAATGCTAAACATGCTTACACACTCTAACTCAAGGAATGCTTTATAGGCACACGACAGCGCCTAGTGACCATTCACACGCATACACACATACTCACACACAGGTTTCTAGAACATTCCAACAACAGTGTAACACACGTGACACGACCCCTGCTACACCAGAATTTAGGAAGCAGAGCTCAGAAGGAGGTTAGCTATAGAACCGGCAGGTAGTATGGAGAAGGAGCCTTGCAACATGGGCGAGAGGGTGGAAGAGAGAGAGAGAGAGAGCGAGACTGGGAGGTAGCTCACGGGACTCTATACTTCACTCGTGTGTGAGAGACTTTGTTAATATTTCCAAGACAAATAAAAATAGTCCCATACTATTTTTTACCTCTCCTGTCATTGCATGACAAATGGGAACCAAGATCATCTACTTACAAAACTACTCAAGTATAACAACCGCTCGTCCACGAGTCTAATATATATATATAACTAATCTACAAAACATCTCTACAAGAAGCTACAAAATTATTGTGAGATATCACGGCAGTGAACGTATGAACCTCGTCTACGAATCTACAGTGAATTTCTACAAAAGCAGGCGAGACTGTAACCAAGATTAGCTTCAGTTCTACAGTGAATTCCTACAAAATACAGCCTACAAGCCTACGAGTCTGCGAGTCTACAACCTAACATGTCTGCGAGTCTATAAGCCAACGAGTCTACGAGTGTACAGTTGATTCTGGATTATCAAGATTGAAAAAAAAAAAATACCTCTTACAACCAACAACTCACAACCAGCTCCTGACAGTATTCTCTCCAACCTCCCCTCCGTCTCCACGATCATCACGCTCATTTAGAAGTGGTCACACGATGCCTTGCCAGTAGTTTAACAAAATATTGATACAAAGAATCTTCCAATTTCTATGATGAACCAACGAACTACAACCATCTACATTCAACTACAAGTAACAACTCTACGATTCGTCTGTATAATCTTCTACACGCACCTACAAGTAGCGGCAGTCTTCATCTCACATCGAGTAAATCACAAGAGAAAAGGACCTAGAATACATCGAAAGAAAAACAAAACAAACAAACGAAGAGTGAGACGACTCACAACTCACAACCACCAGATCTCACCCTCCTCTCTCTGTTACATCCACCCAACCTGTACCGCTGACGCAGGAGTGCGAGGTCAAGACGACGAAGCAAATACCAACCCCATATTCACAACTCATCTTACTCACTCATCTTCACTCAAGTTACTCATCGCTACTCATTTACTCATCACAGCTACCAGTGTGGAAAGTCGACGTCACCATACGTATGCTGAGACGACGCCACGCCGTGTGTCTGACTCTCCACAACACGTTAATCAACCCGTGAAGGACAACGCTATCACCACGTGCAACACCACCCACACCATTCCCACCACGGTAAAAACTAGTGAGTTACTTATACTTTATTTATACAATACACAGTGATAGACACAAAAACTTGTACACAAACATATAAAACCTGCTGTATAATTACTACTTAAATACATATACCTACCTCAATTGTCTTCATAATTCAATCATTAAATACTTGCACCAACAATAAATATTCTACACTGTATATATTCATTCATTTCTTATAGCATTTATTTACTACCAACGAGTGTTACCATTTATACCTACATAAAATACGTGTTTCATACATACAGCTATACATTATTACATCTACAAAGTAATAAAGAAAATATACCATCACAGTTACTCAGTGAACGATTAAAAGAACTGTATTAAACATTTATTAATTAAACCTACCTAGTGGAAACAGGTAAATTAAGTTACAAGTAAAACCAGAAAATAAAAAATGGCCAACACAAATGACGTTAGCAAGAATGAACATCTTCAACACAATCGTGAAGACAAAGATTTCCACACAATGCTGACGCACATATTGCCCACGATAGGTACAAGTGAACAACAAGTCAGTGTATTAGGTAATACTGTATATAGTGTATATAGTTAATACTGTATATAGTGTATATATATTTTTTATATAAAGTAACAAAATATGGGGCTATATAATATCATTTTCAGTAATATCTGTGCAATATAAAGTAAACCTTAAAAAAAGGGTCCCAAGGAAATTAGCCAGCAATTATGCTACGTCGAACAACACCGAAAAAGCGTAGACAAACGAAGAAAAACAAACTATAGAAAATCAATACATACAAAAAAAAAAAAAATATACGATCCCATAACAAACAAATGAAAATAGGTGTAAGTGTTACTACAAATGCCAAAATACCACATAGACTACAAACAAAAAAGCAAATTGTTGTCTCCACAAGCTAGTGGCATGGCACATCATATCATCGACCGCAGCATGACCGGATTCAATGTCAGGACTGCAATTATTACAATTATGTAACTACAAAGGATATGTAACAATTATGTAACGACAAACGATTGCATTATATTACACTTGCTACAATTATGTAACGACAAACGATATGTAACAGTTATGTAACGACAAGTGATTGCATTATGTTACACTTGCTACAAATATGTAACTACAAACAATATGTAACAATTATGTAACGACAAATGATTGCATAATGTTACACTTGCTACAATTATGTAACTACAAACAATATGTAACAATTATGTAACAACAAACGATTCCATTATGTTACACTTGCTAAAATTATGTAACTACAAACAATATGTAACAATTATGTAACAGTTGCATTAACAAGACGTAACGTTTATGTAACTTTAACTACAGTTATAAGGCCAACACAATTATGTAACAGTTGCATTAACAAAATGTAACTATAATTATAAAGCCAACACAATTATGCATTACCACAATATTATGTAACAATTCATAAAATGTTACAATTATTTATTACTACAATGTTACTACAATGTAACAATTAAAATACAATTATGTAACAATTCACAATATTACAATTATGTATTACCACAATGTTACTACAGTATTATGTAAAATCATATAATTTTACCACAATTTCTGTATTACCAGATCATCATACAAGTTAGGTGAAATATTAGACATTACTAAAGGGATAACTCAATACCTAGCAGTATTACCATTGCACAATTGTATGCGTATGTCTGTTATACATACACATCTTACAAAATGTCATACAACAACCATTGCATTTATTCAAATATGTATACAACTTGTTTAAAATGTAATATTACTAGATCATTGCAATTTACTATGAATATTATATGTATACAATGTTAAAATCAATATTATGTACTAATAGATTAGCATATGTCAATGATAATTATTGTCGGAGGACCTCCAGCGGCATGACTGAGCAATGTTAGGACTCCATATTATAAATACAATTAATTATAGAAAACATGACAGAGAGATAGATAGACAGACAGATAGAAGCAGCAAGTCAGAGGTATTGTGTCTGCGAGAATCGAGCAATGCTAAACATGCTTACACACTCTAACTCAAGGAATGCTTTATAGGCACACGACAGCGCCTAGTGACCATACACACACATACACACATACTCACACGCAGGTTTCTAGAACATTCCAACAACAGTGTAACACAAGTGACACGACCCCTGCTACACCAGAATTTAGGAAGCTGAGCTCAGAAGGAGGTTAGCTATAGAACCGGCAGGTAGTAGGGAGAAGGAGCCTAGCAACATGGGCAAGAGGGTGGAAGAGAGAGAGAGAGAGAGAGAGAGAGAGCGAGACTGGGAGGTAGCTCGTGGGACTTTATATTTCACTCGTGTGTGAGAGACTTTGTTAATATTTCCAAGACAAATAAAAATAGTACCATACTATTCTTTACCTCTCCTGTCATTGCATGACAAATGGGAACCAAGATTATCTACTTACAAAACTACTCAAGTATAACAACTGCTCGTCCACGAGTCCTACCTACCTACCTACTGCCAGACGCCTCAATCCCGTTTGGGGTGGTCCACGAGTCTAATATATATATATATAACTAATCTACAAAACATCACTACAAGAAGCATACAAAGTTATTGTGAGACCACTGCTTATGCCCTGCTGATCTCTTCCTCCCTCCTCTCATCTCTTCTTCTCCCAGCCATTCCCCAACCACTTATGCTCGCACTGCTCTCACTCTCTACATTCAACAAATACTCAAAGTGCTCCTTCTGTCTCCTCAATTTCTCTCTCTTCTCCAACAACAATCTATTATTCCTATCTTTCACTCCCCAACTATTTCCCCTTTCACGCTGCCTTACTTTCTTTACCTCCTTCCAAAACAATTTCTTACTCTCCCTCCATTTCACACTCAGATTCCTCCCAAATTCTTCATCCACTTTCTTCTTACTCTTCTTTACCAGTCTCTTAGCCTCCCTTCTTCTGCTCACATATACCTCTCTCTTCTCTCTCTCATCTTCTCCCCTTCCTCTACTCGCTAACCATTCACTATATGCCATCTTCTTTTGTTCCACAGCTAGTTTCACCTCATCATTCCACCGTGCTGTCCCTTGCACACCCTTGCATCTCCTCCTCACTCCACAAACTGCCTCACACGCTGCACCTATTTCTTCCGTGAATATCTTACATACGTCTTCCACCCCTTCCATCTGCTCTAGCTCATACCTTCCCAATCTTTCTTCCATTATGCTCTTATACTCTGTCATTTTCTCACTATCTTGCAATTTCTCCACTCTTCTCACAGGAGATGTTTCCTCCTGTCTTCCCCTTCGTCTCCTCAACCATTTTCTTTGCAGCTTTACCTTGGCCATCACTAAATGATGGTCCGAGACTCCATTCCCCCACCCTCTCCATACTCTTGCATCCAACACTTGTCTTCTCATTCGCTCATCCACACACACGTAGTCTATCATTGCCTTTCATTCAACAAGTTCATCATCCATCCTCCCCATTACTCTCCATGTATACCGGTGGGTCATCTTATGACGAAAGTAGGTGTTGGCTATTGCCAACCCCTTACAAGCACAAATGTCCACCAAAGCACTACCATTCCCATCTACTTCAGCTGGCACACCCCACTGACCAACAACTCCATCCACTCGTACATTCCCAACTTTGCCATTCATGTCTCCAATCAAAAGCACTCTCTCACTCCTCTCAAACTTGTCCATACATGCTTCTACTCTCGGCCAAAAGTCATCTTTCACTCTTGCCACACGGTCCTCTGTCCGGGCATAGACACATACAATAACCCACGCTTGTATACCTACTTTCATCCTCACCCATACGATCCTTGCACCCACTGTTCCATACTCTCTTATATTCTCCTTCCACTTCTTGCTTATCATCAGACATACTCCCTCTCTTGCCCTCTCATTCTCATTGACTCCCGCACATATACCTAAACCATATTCCCATTCACTCACCCTTTCAACTCTCCATTTAGTTTCAGTCAATCCACATACTGTATATCCACTTTTGCATCCTCAAGTATCTGAACAATCTCTCTCTCTTTCACTTCATCATTCACTCCTCTCACATTCCATGTTCCCACCCTCAGAATGTCCTTTGTCCTTTCCATAGTCGTCAACGTATGGTCCGTCCAGGTCCGAGGCACTTTATTCGCCTTTTTAGTTAGTTGTTTTTACGGGGTGGGGCACTAACCCACCACCAACCCTTTTAGTCACCTCATACGACAAGCAAGGATACTGGGGGAGTATTCTTGAAACCCCTCTACCCCCAGGGGGTACGGACAGCATTAGAACAAGTGTGATTAAACCAAGGGTTTATTGCATTAGTCAATGGAAATGAGATAGGAATGTATGCTTCCATGGCCGAAAGAATAACCTCCGTAATGAGCAAGGCACACTCAGATGGCTCCTGGCCATGGAAGCAATAATCATTCCAGGGACAATCAAAGAAGTACTGCCTGAGGGCCTCCCAATCTGCAGCTCCAAAGTGACACAGACGATGTATCTTTCGTGGGTCCACAGGCCGTACCAGAGCGATAGGACAGGCTAAGGTGATAAGGTTGTGATCGGAGGAGCCCAACGGAGAGAAAAGATTAACAGTGTAATCAGAAGGATTATTTGTAAGAAAGAGGTCAAGTATGTTGGAGCTCTCTCAAAGGCGGTCAGGGATATGGGTAGGGTGCTGTACAAGCTGGTCTAGGTCCGTAAGGACAGAAAAGGTGTAGGCTTGTTCATCAGGTGGATCAATGAAAGGAGAGGAGAGCCACAGGTGGTGGTGGACATTGAAATCTCCTAGAATGGAGATTTCAGAGAAAGGAGAAATGGATATAATGTGTTCCATTGTAGAAGTAAGATTGTCGAAGAATTTTTGATAGTCAGTAGAATTAGGAGATAAGTAAACAGTGCAGATATATTTAGTCAGAGAATGACAGGAAAGCCGAAGCCAGAGTGTAGAGAATTCAGAAGAATCGTGTTCAGGAACTTGAAAGCAAGATAAGTCGTTGCATATATATATATATATATATATATATATATATATATATATATATATATATATATATATATATATATACACAACAGCCACCTTTGGCTTTGAAATGAGTATAGAGAAAGTAGGAGGATACAGAAAAGGGTCTGCTGTCAGTTCCCTCAGACAGCTGAGTCCCAGTTAGAAAATAAAGGTGACGTTTCGATAAGGAGAGGTGGTGCTCAACAGAGCGAAAGTTAGAGGAAAGGCCACGAATGTTGCAGAAATGAAGGAGTCAGACTGGTTCCAGGCAGCTCGAGTCGTCAGATGGAGAGAGGCGGAAGGTGGGAGCATTTATGCCCCCCCCCCCGGGGACTCCGAGGCCACGTGTTGTACTGCCATTTTTTTTTTTTTTTGAAAAGGAAGTGTAGTGTGTACTGTGCATGTAGTTTGGTGATGATAGTTAGAGAAACTTGTATTGGAGAGCATGCTGGGATACTCTCTGTTTTACTGAGACACTGAAAAAGTTCAGCAAAGAGGGATGGTCGGGACCTAGTCCCGAGGGCTGATGTAGTGGGAGTTCCAGCTCTCCTGGTCATCATTTTCCCTAAGTCTGGACCCACCTTAAGGAGGCTGGTTGGGCTGTTGATTGCCAACCTCGTCGAGCTCTACGTATTGCGAACTACATACACTCCTGGATGCAGTTATTTTATTAATATGGGTGAACAACAGCGGCTTGATCATCTATGACTCACAGCCGGCCGCCCATGCCCTGTCCTCTCCCAGGCCTGCATATCATCACCCCGTTATGCAGATACTCTATCAATTGGCCACTGACCGCAATCATTCACTGGTGGTGCACTTTCTGTGGATTCCCTCTCATATTGGTCTCACAGCAAACAACACCATTGACCTCCTTGCAAGGACTGCCTGTGGACTGAATCTGCCAGATTTGGATGCTACAAATGCCTCCCCCATTTGCTACAGGCAGATAATACACAGAGCAGCCCACTCCCCTATTCTTCACCATAGAAATGCTGAGAGGGTTACAGTGCATCTATCCAACATTATGACCACTTTCTCTCTCTTCCCCTTAGATATCATCGCAGTGGTCTTACGGTTCGTCGAGATAACATGGTGTGTGCATGCCTCAGCTGGACTACCGACCTGTGTGGCAGGTGGCTGGGGCGGGCAACGCACCTCATTTCTCCTCCTGTAAGCTGTGTGATGCACCCAATGCCAACATCCTTGACCATTATTGCCTGCATTGTCTCTGATTTAATACCACACGGACTCACATTAGTGGACACTTTTAAACATTTGTTGGAAGATGATAACCTAGATGTTATTCTCATGTGCCATCCACACTTTGGTGGATGTTAATTTGTTATAGCTAGACAGCGTGTCCTGCGTGGCACAAGCTCCCCTGTACTCACCTCACATATGGCCGCATGGCATTGTAATAGGTTTGTCGCCTTCGGGCGTAATAAATTAATAAAAAAAAATAAAATCAATCAGTTCACCTATGCGAATGTGAGTCTAAAATGGATTTTTTTTTTTTTCAGGCCACCATCCCCTCAGCTGGGGATATAGGATCCTCCTCATGTTCAACCTATTAAAGTTCTTATTTGCATTAACCAAAACTGGTATGACAATTCTGCATGACATGGAGAGGGTATATATTTCCAACTACAAAGGTAGCCCTCTAGCTAGGAATTAGAACCCCCTGAATATTAATATAAAGTTCTTAAAATTTTGCTTTTACTAGTATTCTGCTATTCCACCATATTTTGTGAGGAATATTCAGGGAGCTCTTGCCTCTCCTGACATTGAGAGGGCTCTCCCTATGTGCTAAGGGGTCTTTGTATGCAGCATGTGTTAGGAGTGTAATGCTGTATGGCAGTGAGACCTGGGCAGTGAAGGAGGAAGATATTCGCCGGCTCAGATGTACAGAAATGACATTGATTAGGTGGATGTGCAGTGCGTCCCTGCGTCCAAGGCCTGGAGGGGCTGGGTTTACAATGGAAGAGTTGAGAGGTAGGATGGGACTGGAGTGTATTGGTGTTGTGATGAGGAGAGGTAGATTGAGGTGGTTTAGACATGTGGAGAGGATGGGGGATGATAATTGGGTGAGGAAGGTGAGAAGTGTTAATATTGGGGGTGGGGTTATGAGGGGTAGACCGAGAAAGACATGGGACGAGGTCATTAAGTGTGACCTTAGGGTTAAGGGACTGAACAGGGAGGCTGCAATGGATCGTGCAGCGTGGAGAGCCGCCATTAGGTGACCAAGGCCAACACATGCAAGCATGTTGGATCCTTTAAAGACGAAAACGAAAACGAATACTAGGTGAAGTTCCATTACGAGGATTATCTCTAGTGTTGGGTCTACTGCTAATGCCAGGACAAACAGCACTCCTGCTTTATTGTTACAGTTATCATACTTATATTTACCGATTGTTTCCATACTAGTTTCTTTATAACATTATAAAACCCGTCAAATATGACGAATATTCGAAGCTTCGGTTCAGCTCTTCTACAGGATTTTCATTCGTCTGTCACAGCATGCTAATTTTAATATGCTCCACTTATCACATGGATGAATAACAAGTTATATCTGGATGCATATGACACACAGAGTCAAAATAAACCTTCCCTGCTCTGTTTGTATTATTTTTTTTCAAGAGCTCCAACTGTGAAGTGTGAAACACACCCTCTTAGTCTTGTTGTCAATCTGCTAAGCTAGTGTGTCCGATCGTTGAGCCCTTCATTAGCCTTGGCTTCAACTTCCTACCAACCAGGGGGGTGTCGGAACTGTGGTTCGTAGGTGTACATACATTCACAATTTGTGTGTTTGTTTGTTTGTGTGTGTGTGTGTGTGTGTGTGTGTGTGTGTGTGTGTGTGTGTGTGTGTGTTTAGGAAAATAATCTACTTTTTATCCGAGTTTAACCAAACTTGGAGGAAGGTTAAGGGTTAGCCAATGGGTAAATAGAGTGGTGTTGAGAACAGTAGATTAAAGGACAAGGTAAAGGGCAGGGTCAAACCTGACCTAGCATAATCAGTTTAAACAGTTTCATCCAATATTGACCAAAGTTTGAAGAAGGGTTCAGGATAAGGCAAGAATGGAGTGATTGAATATTGAACTCATTCAATCAAATGTCAGGGGCACAGGTTAAGGTCAAATTTCGACCTGCTAAAATATTTCTTAATAAAATAAACAGTTTATCCGATTTTAACCAAGCTAGTTGGAGCAGTAGAGAGGCAGGCACAGAGTAAAGATACTGCTTTTTTAGAACAACAAATTAAAGTTGAAGGTCATAGGGTACGGTCAGCTTAAACAATTTTCATCTGATTTAGTTCAAACATTGTGGAAAGGTTGATGATATGGCAACAGTAGAGTATGCAAGTTTGAGGACAATCAAAGGTCAACGTCACAGGAAGAGGGCCAAACACCAAGGTAACAGGGTAAGGTCAATTGAGACATTTTGGTCTAAGTGTACCAACCATGGTGGAGGAACTTAGGATGAGATAAGTATGAAGGAATTCTGTATTGGGAACAGTCAAAAGTCAGGGCCACAGGGCCAGGTCAAAGTCTGACCCATGTGTGTGTAAGAGAATAACTAAAACCGTTCTGTTTTTATTTCAATCAACCTGGGTGGATAAGCTGAGGATCTCCCAAGAGGATAACCTGATGTTAAAAAAAAAAAAAAACAGCAGGTCAAACATGAAGGTCATATGGCAAAGTCATCTTCAACAGTTTTCATCCAAAGTAGACAATAGATTCGGGAACGGTTCAATTTAAAACAAAGATACTGACCCAATTTTAAGAACAATCAAAGGTCAAAGTCGCTGGGAAATGTCAAAGGCCAAGGTCACTGGGCAGCGCCAGTTTGATCTAATTTAACCAGTGTTGATGGAAGTGTTAAGAGTTAGACAAGAGTAAAATTATTCGAGTTGGACGGTAACTGATGTTGGTCAAGGTGACAGAACAAATTGAAATATTCGGCCCTTCCATCGGTTGAAAGGAGCAATTGTTTCACACTCTGGGACCTCCTTTCGGTCCGTATTTGTGTGGAAAATAGGTAT
Source organism: Coenobita brevimanus (assembly GCF_032717465.1). Taxonomy (NCBI): domain Eukaryota; kingdom Metazoa; phylum Arthropoda; class Malacostraca; order Decapoda; family Coenobitidae; genus Coenobita; species Coenobita brevimanus. The sequence goes on along the minus strand of NC_137011.1, from coordinate 23,782,405 downwards.
GAGGAAGGTAATTTTAGAACGAACATGGTACTTACCTAGTATTAGTACAGCATATGTAATTGTTTTTTGGCATATTTATTTTTATGCATCAGAATCGGAGCATAAAATTCCCTAAAACCCAGCAGTCCTCAAATGCATAATAAGCATATGGCGCATAGACCTTACCTTTATATAGGTATATCTAGTCTGGACACAAACCTATAATTTAAAGGTCTAATTTTTTATGATCCTACCCCTTGAGAAGGATGACAGAGTAATCAGAATAAACAACGTTGATACTTCTTAAAAAGTAACCTGCAGCAACAACTGATTTAATTCGTAGAAGACATCAATCAGAATGATATTTTGAGGTGTAGCAATAAGAGTAAAGGCGTCGTTCGTAAGACAGGCATCAAGCTTTGAATGCTTTTTCAATAAATAAAGGGGAAGTATAAGTTACTGTATATACTTAAAGTATTATTTCAGTCAGCATTTGCATTATAGCAAGCAAAAAATAATCACACACACACACACGCACACACACAATAGCTTAAGAATAAGACCAAAAAGTGTGCCTTTAAATAAAAGAAGTAATCGTATTGTATCCACCTTGTTGTCCATAATTTAACGTCATCTGGATAATAAACCTTCAGGCTACCGGAAGCATTTCCTGTGCTCACACATAATCTCCGTGATATAAATATTTATTGTAGTACAGGTACAAACTAATGTTCATCGAAACAAGATCAAAGGTGCATGAAAGTGAATTTTATCTGAGCTTATAAAACATTGCAAAGTGTGTAGAAAAATCTTATCAGTGTAAGTCAGCTGGTGATCCATGTGTGTCACACGAGTATGTATTTTTTTCCGCATTTAACAACTGATCAATGCTGTACCTGTATAGCTTTTTCCTTTTCCCACAATACTGCATAAGGCATAGTATTTTAACGAAATTTTTCCTGGTCAAAATAATATCAGTTATTCAAAAATTTTAAAACCAAATTCTTTTGTTATTAGTATCTTTTGATCAAAGATAAGTCAAAGCTGTTTATTGGGTGGTGTATCACTGTTTAGAATAATATAAATTCTAGCCAAATTATTCTTAGTGCAGTGTTAAAGGTTTTAACAATATACGTCTTGCAATGATGTACTCCACAGAACGTAAGTAAATAGATAGCCAGGTAAGATATTTTCTTTTAAGCAGACGAAGTCGAATGCAACTGCTGTTTCTGTATCAACTGATTTCTGCTCAATACTTTCCATGTGCAAAGCACAGCTACATTGAATTTCTTTTAGACTTCTGAATTGCTGTCCAAATGTTGATGTATTTTCATTCCTTCTAGGGAACATATTCAAACCAATCAGACCCGCCATTAGATTGGTCTAAAGATGTTTCCAGGAAGGAACAAACGTTGCCTAGTACACTAACATCTGGACAGCTCCTCAAAAACCTTAATGAAAACCAACGTAGCTTGGCTCGATGCATCGAAAACGCGGAGCAGAAATTAACTACTGCAGAAACAGCACTTTCATTCAACCTCTTTTGCTTATTGTAAAACACACACACACACACACACACACACACACACACACACACACACACACATATATATATATATATATATATATATATATATATATATATATATATATATATATATATATATATATATATCCAGGGGTAAGATACCACTGCCACCTGGAGCGTCCCCAGATGGCAGATAGGGGAAAGTCTTGCACAAATGCGAGGTATCATCTTACCACAGACCATGGGATCCCTTATAGATATATTGGGCTCCAACGAATACACAGAATAAAGTGGCACAAAAATTACATCTCACCAGAAACTATGTGGCAAGCAGGTAAGAATATTTGCACAATCCCCCTAACCAAACTTGATTTCTTCACTTAATGATTTCTCGGGAGTTTCTGTTGGATCATCGTCTGCTAAAGGTCCAACTGCACTGCCTCCCGTGTTTAAGGGCAGTGTGTCACCGAAAGTGATAGGCATTGTCTCAGCATTTCAGAGACCGGAACATTACACAAACTGAAATCCATGAAGATCTACACATACAAAGTAAGAGGACTTGCAGAAGATCACAAACTTGATACTTTCATGACTGCATTAGAAAACCAATAGTTCGGATATTGTAGGGCTGAGTGAAATCCAGAGAGAAAAAGAAGAATATAATTCAGCTCCAAGACAGCAACCACCTATTTTACTACAGAGAAGGGCAAAATGAAAGAGTTAGTTTAAGATTTCCAGTTAACAAAAATCTTGCAGAGAGCATTGTAAAATTCATCAGCATATCTGACAGAGTGGCATGGACTGTAATTTGACTAGGCAAAACAAACACCTTGAAAACAGTACAAGTATATGCACCGACGTCTCAAAGCTCTGATGAAGAAATAAAAAAAATTCTTTAATGACATCTCTCAGATTATGGGAGAAAAAAAGACCAGATATACTATATTCCTGGGAGATTTCAACTCAAAAGTTGGCAAATCGAAAAATGAAGCATGTATGGGAAAATTCGAGGTGGGAGAAAGGAATGACAGAGGTGAAATGGCAGGAAATTTTGCAGAAACGTATAACATGGGAATACTGAATACATTCTTTCACAAAAGAACAGGGAGAAAATGGACCTGGAGAAGTCCAAATGGAGAAACAAAGACTGAAATCAAAATCATTGTGGCAGATAAGAGGTTGGTCATAATGTGTCTGTTACCAGTAAAATAAATGTAGGAAGTGACCATAGAACAGTGGGTTGCACAGCCAGTTTCAGTTTCAGAAGTGAAAGGAAGAAGCTGATTGAAATAGAGCTATGCCCAATAAAAGTAGGTGAAAACAACGCAGCCTTTCAGTTAGAAATAAGATTTCAGGCTCTATGTTATGCTGAGCGTGACAATGATAAGTTGAATGATTGACTACAAAAAGTGCTAAGAGAATCAGTGAAGGTAGTAGGGAGAGACTGATAATACAACCAAAGCCATCAAGTATTCAAAATGACCCTCGAGCGAATGAAAGTAAAATCAAAGATGAAACAGAAAGACTGGAATTAAAAAAGCTTGTCAACAGAAGACAAAGAAAAGAAGAAAGAAAAAGAAATGTGGATCAGATTAAACAAACCATCATAAAAGGAAAATGTCTGAAACAGGACCGAAATAAAATTACACTTGGAAAGCAACAAATTTCATCACTGAAAGACAAAAATCGCGATGTCGTTAAATGCAGAGAAAGGATGGTGAAGAGAGTTGAATATTTTTTCAAAGAACTCTATGCATCAAAGACAAAAGTACCTCTAACTTTCCAGTTGACACAAGTGAAATACCAGATGTAACACCAGACGAAGTAAATATTTCTCTTAAAAGAATGAACAGAGGGACGACCAGAAGAGGGAATAGTAGCAGATTTATTGTCCGATGCAGGAGTAGAAGTACTAAACAGGCTCGCCCATTAATTTCCTCAGTATATAATGATTTAAAAAATTCCCCAAAACATGGTGTAACGTAAAATTTATTTTACTTCACAAGAAAGACGAGATCTCAGTAACTATCGACCCATTAGCTTATTACCAGATATTTACAAACTCATCACTGAAATATTTTCGAACAGAATAACAACAAATTTAGAAGAGTAACGGCAAGGGCAATGTTGGTAATAACTTTAAGAGACAGGAATAGATTAACTTGGGTTAGAGTGAATAGTGAAGTTAAAAACATTAGAGAAGTTTTAATAGAACTGAAATGGAGGTGGTCAGGTCATGTAGCAAAAATAATTGATAGCCCATGAAGCAAGAGGCTGACTGACTGGACCCTAAGAAACTGTAAGCAAAGCAGAAAAAGGTCAGACAGGAGGTGGGGAGATGAGGTAGAGAAGTTTGCTGGAAAGCTGTAGCAGAAACAGACTCAGTCAAGGAATTCATGGAAAAGGATGGAGGAGATCTTTGGTCAGCAGTGGACTTAGGATGGCTGATAATTATGTTGATGATATATCTATCTATCTATCTATCTGTATCTATCTATCTATCTATCTATATCTATCTATCTGTATCTATCTATCTATCTATCTACCTATCTATATATATATATATATATATGTAACTATACTATCCAGTCGTCTTAGCCACAAAATTATAGCACCAGGAGAACTGGGCAACCGCAACAATTGCTGTGGTTAAAGCTATCCAAATCCTTATTTGTTCTATCGGCATCGCTGACCGGGAGTGTTTCTGGCTGGTTACTTTCTTATCCTTTCATCCCACCTTCCCTCTATCTTTCTAGGTGTCTCCATATCTGAATTTCATCTAAAAATAAACTGTGAATGGTCATGTTTTTAGAAACTAATCTGCTTTTCCCTTCATTTTTTCACTCCGTCACATCTGTCTTCCACAGTTCTCATGAAGGCGTCTTCTTGTACCTAATCATTCAGCATTTCTCTGAATCAGCTAGCACCTGTTATTATTTTTTTTTTTTCATCTCTAAGCGAAACTTCTTTACTCTGGCATAATGACATCATAAACCAGGGAACCTGTAAATGGGCATGCTTGTAAGTGTTGGACTTTAATGTGAGCAATTTTCTTTCAAATATATATTTTGTTAGTTCTGTGTTTTCTTCTCTATATACTTTTTACTTTTGCAGCTAAACTTTATGGTGTCAGTCCATTATATTGTAGCCTTCATCTGGATTTTTTTATGAGCAAATTTTCGACAACTAGTGTGTTGATGGAGTCCGAGGGGGTCGAGAGGTGTATTGGCACCAGCAATAAGCTGGTGCCAATAAATATAAAGATGCCATAAATGTTACATTATTCATAGTTTTGACTTTACTATATGGAAACAGTCTGAGTAGCTTGATTACGATGTTTTTCATCCTTTATCGGTTTGTCATTACTAGTTTCGAAATTTCTTCTTTTTCAGCATCTCGTTTGACCGAAGCAATGAAAAAAATCATCATATTGTTGATGGTGAAGTACATTATCAATAACTTTCTGCCTGATTGTGCAGTCATGTCCGATCAAAGTATGTGACTAAAAAAATGTTCCTGACTTATCCTGCACTTTTACATTACTGAGGTACAACGTCACCTGACTCACATTCTGTATTACTATGACACAGGTATAATTTAAACTAATATGCTATAGTAATATCAATAGGTAGTCTACAGCTTGAACAAATTATGATCCTATATTACTACAGCAAAGAGGTATCATTTTAATTAATGACTTCGTGCATTATCCTACCACTAACGTACCCTTGCATTTTAATTATATCCCTGCTCATACAGTACTGATGGAATGAAGCAGAATTTCACATAATTCACTCGTCTCGCATTATGATAGTTTTGATAAACAATTACCAGATAACTGTTCTTGCATTACCGTGTAACGTAGACACTTTATATATATATATCTATATCTATATCTATATCTATATCTATATCTATCTAACTATATCTATATCTATCTATCTATCTATCTATCTATCTATCTATATATATATATATATATATATATATATATATATATATATATATATATATATATATATATATATATATATATATATATATATATATCATGCAAAGAAGAAGGAACCCAAGTCCAGGAGCCTGCAAATTGTTCCCTCGAAGAAAAAAACAAAACATAACAGAGCCAAATTCGAGATCCGTACATATAACCCGTACATGCTGCATAACTCGTACATGCTAAATCACTCTCCATTCTAGGTGATTTCAATGTTCATCACCATCTTCGGCTCTCCTCTTCTTTCACTGATCCACTTGGTGAACAAGCTTATAACGTTTCTATCGTTGATGACCTAGTGCAGCTTGTACAGTACCCTAACCATAACCCTGACCGCCTTGGAGAGTGTTCCAATACACTTGACCTCTTCCTCACATCTGATCCTTCTGCTAATGCTGTTAATCTTTTCTCTGTGTTCGGCCCCGAGCCTCTGATCACAAACTTTTCACCTTGACCTGTCCTATTGCCCCAGTAAGGTCTGTGGACCCTCCTATGAAGCAGAAGTTGTGACACTTTGGACTTCTGATTGGAGGTCCCTCAGGCAGTCCCCCCTGGGGGTAGGGTTTTTTTTTTCAAGAATACTCCCCCAGTATCCCTGCTTGTCGTAAAAGGCGACTAAAAGGGTTGGCGGATGGCTAGTGCCCCTCCCCAGAAAACAACTAACTAAAAAAACAAACAAGAAGCCTCGGACAAGGACTGACCAAACGATGACGACCCAGGACCGGACAAAGGACTTGGTAATGGGTACATGGAATGTAAGAGGGGCGAATGATGAGGTGAAAGAGAGATTGTCCAGGTGCTTGAGGGTGCGAAAGTGGATGTATGTGGAATAACTGAAACAAAATGGAGAGGAAAAAGTGTGAGAGAATGGGAGTATGGATGGGGTATATGTGCAGGAGTAGGTGAGGATGAGAGGGCAAAGGAAAGAGTATGTATAGTTGTGAGTAAAAGATGGAAGAAGAGCATAAGACAGTATGGATCAGTTGGGTCAAGGATTGTGTGGGTAAAGTTAAAAGTTGGAATACAAATGTGGACGATTGTGTGTGTGTGTATGCGCCAACGCAAGATCGTGCTAGAAGAGTGAGAGAAGAGTTCTGGACAAATGTAGAAGTGTGCATGGAAAAGTTTGGAAGGAATGAGAGAGTGTTTTTGATTGGTGATATGAATGGTAAAGTTGGGAATGTGAAGGCGGATGGAATAGTTGGTGAGTGGGGTGTGCCTGCTGAGATAGATGAGAATGGGAGTGCGTTAGTGGACATTTGTGCTGGGGGAGGGGGGGGGTTGGTGATAGCCAATACCCTCTTCAGGCATAAAATGATCCACAGCTATACATGGCGAGTGATGAGAAGGGTGGGTGGTGAACTGAATGAAAGGAAGGCAATGATTGATTATGTGTGTGTGGATGAAAGGATGCGAAGATGTGTAATGGATGCAAGAACTTATAGAGGTTGGGGAAGTGGACTTTCTGACCACTACTTGGTGGTGGTCAGAATTAGGATTCAATTAAGATGGAGGAATAGAAGAAGGGAAAGACGAGAGGAAGGAGTAGTTGCAAGGAGAGTGGAAAGGTTACAAGAGGATGAGAAAAAGGCAGAGTATAAGAGAGAAGTGGAGGAACGATTGGGCAAATATGAATTGGAGCAGATGGGAGAGGTGGAAGGTGTGTGTAGGATATTTACAGAAGAAATATGTGCAGCATGTGAGGTGGTGTGTGGAAGGAAGAGAAGATGGAGGGAGGTGCAAGGAACAGCGTGGTGGACTGAAGAGGTGAAACAGGCTGTGGCACAAAAGAAGAAAGCATACAATGAATGGATGAGAAATAGGGGCGTGGAAGAAGTTGAGGGATGGAAGAGAGAGTTATATGTAGAAAGAAAGAGAGAGGTGATAAGATTAGTAAGAGAGAGTAAGAAGAGAGTGGATGTGGAATTTGGAAGGAATTTGAGTGTAAAGTGGAGGGACTGTAAGAAAATGTTCTGGAAAGCGGTGAAAAGAGTAAGACAGGGTGGAAGTGAAGTTAGCAGGGGAGTGAAAGATAAAAATGGTAGATTACTAGTGGAGAAGGGAGAAAAAGTGAGCAGATGGAGAGAACACTTTAAGGATTTGTTGAACATAGAGGATGGAAGTAATGCGAGTATAAGCGGCTAGGGAATGGCTGGGAGAAGGAGGGAGGTGAGAAGACAGGAAGAAATCAGTAGGATGGAAGTTGTGGAAGCAATGAAGAAAGTTAAATCGGGGAGAGCCCCGGGAATTGATGGAGTGTGTGGTGAAATGCTGAAGCATGGGGGAGAGATAGTAGTAGAACGGATGTGGAAGATGTGCAGATTGGCCTGGGAGGAAGGTTGAGTCCCGGAGGATTGGATGTCAGGTATAATTATTCCCTTGTACAAAGAAAAAGGGGAAAAAGAAATGTGTGGTATTCATAGGGGCATTTGTCTTCTCAGTATAATAGGAAAAGTGTATGGTAGGATACTTATTGACAGAGTTAGAGAAAGAACAGAGAAATTAGTTGGAGAAGAACAGGGAGGCTTTAGGAAGGGAAGAGGTTGTGTAGATCAGATATTCATTCTTAGATCTTTAGTGGAAAAGTTTTTAGAGAAGGGAACGAAGTTGTATGTGGCTTTCATGGATTTGGAGAAAGCATATGACAGGGTGGATAGACAAGGATTGTGGAAAGTGTTAAGAATATATGGAGCAGATGGGAAGTTGTTGAATGCTGTGAAGAGTATGTATGATTGTGCGAAGACTGCAGTGCGTGTGGATGGTGAACTATGTGAATTTTTCTCTTTGAAAGTTGGGTTGAAACAGGGATGTGTCATGTCTCCATGGTTGTTCAATCTGTACATGGATGGGGTAATAAAAGAGGTACAAGGTAGGGTAGTGGATGTTGGAGTGGCCCTGGTGAGAGAGGATAGTGTTTGGAAACTCCCTGTACTGTTGTTTGCAGATGATACTGTGTTGTTAAGTGAAGACGAAGGGGAGCTGCAAGGCTTGGTGGATGAGTTTGGGAAAGTGTGTAAGAAACGGAATCTAAAGGTGAATGTAGGGAAGAGTAAAGTGATGGTCTTTGAGAGAGGTGAAGTCAGTGAATTTGCAGCAAGGTTGGATGGTGAGGAATTGGAAGATGTGAGTACGTTTAAGTACTTGGGTAGTGTGATGAGTAAGGATGGAGGCTTGGAGGGTGAACTGCTTGAAAGAGTACAGCAGGGAAGAAAGGTTGCTGGTTCTTTGAAAGCAGTGATAAGAAACAGGGAAGTAAGCATGGAAGTGAAAAAGTTACTATATGACAGTATTGTGATACCAACGCTAACGTATGGAAGAGAATCTTGGACGTTGTTGGAAGGACACAAGTCAAGAGTGAGAGCAGTGGAAATGAGTTATTTAAGAGGAGCCTGTGGAGTCACATGGAGAGACAGGCTGACGAATGAGGATATAAAGGAGCGTTGTGATGTGGATGTGGATGTGATAGGAAGCGTTATGAAGAACACACTGAGGTGGTTTGGCCATGTGGAGAGGATGGAGGGTGAAAGACTGACGAAGAGAGTGTATGTGAGTGAGGTGGAGGGGGGAAGAGGGAGGGGGAGGCCGAGGATGAGATGGAGGGATGGGGTGGAGAGGTATATGAGAGAGGGGGGTGTGAGTTGGAAGCAGGGCAGTGAAATGGCGGGGGACAGGACGACTTGGAGGCGATTTGTTTGTGGCCACCCCAAATGGGATTGAGGCATCTGGCAATAGATAGATAGATAGATAGATGGTTGTTGGTTCCATGGCCGAGAGCCATATCAGTGTGCCATGTGAATTATGTATGTTATTTTCTTGGGCCTGGAAGTATACATTCCATTCTCATATCCTCTGACTACTGTATTAAAAAAATAAATAAATAAATAAAACACGCTTGTTCTAATGCTGTCCACAACAAGCAGAAGGCCTACAGAAGGTACTGGAGCCAGCCCAACCCTAAATCTCATCTCTTTTATGTTTTCTGCCATGAATCATGCTAAGTCTTTTCTGTGTTGTGCTGCAAATAATTTAATTCGTACTAAATGCTCTGAACTCTCCAACTCAGATTCTTTTCCGCTCCTTCTAGCACTTTGCCAAAAATCTTTCTAACACTCTTACTTCATTGTCCTTGTCTTCTCTTTTCCAGTCTCATTGCTCTCTGCAGCTATTTCTTCTACTGATAAAACAGAACTCTTCACTCAAACTTTCTCCTTCAATTTCACCTAATACGATTCCGGTGCTGTTTTTCCATTACTTCCCCCCCCCCCCCCGACTGCCTCATGGCTGGTGCTAAAATTTCTTCAATTGATGTATTTTCTGGCATCACTTACCTCGGTACTAACAGGGCTTATGAGCCTGAGGGGGTCCCTCCTGTTGTCCTCAAGCACTGTGCTTCTGTTCTTTCACCCTGGCTAGGTAAACCCTTTAACCTTTGTTTCTCAACTTGTACCTTTCCTTCTTACTGAAAGTTTTCTCTCATTCACCCTGTCCCAAATGAGAATGACCCCTCCCAGTCCTGTAACTATTGCCCAATTCCTTTAACATCCTGAGTCTCAAAAGTTTTTTAGTCTATTCTTAACCCGAGGCATCCCATCGATGTATGGGTACGTCGCAACGTTTTGTCACTGCTAGACCCGTCGACGTACTGGTACATCGCACAATTGCAAGGTTCATAATTTGCACAATTTTCAATTTTTGCGCGTGATTTTTTATACATATACACGGGACACCTTCCTCTAATCCTCTACAAGATGTCAGGCAGGGACAATGCCTTACACCGCATGAGCGCCCGCATGCCATTGTCTTGGCAATTCACCTGTCACCAGTGACCTGGCCAATAAAGACATTCAGGGCCAGAGTGATTCCCCAATCGATGACAATATGGAGGACAAAGTTTATGTAGCATTAGAGGAAGAAACAGTCAGAAATGATGATCAGGTAATGTCACCAAAAAAGGTCAGGTATGCTGATGTGTTAGTGAGTGAAACAATGCTTATATTGCCTATAGTACTGTTTGAAAACCTATATACTCTCGTACTGCATATAAATTCGTACCAAATAAATAAATAAATACCGTTTATGAGTGGTGTGGAATAGTTACCTTCCCATAGAACTCGTTTTCTTTGGAGCTAGCCTGATAGAAAATCCAGTAAGGTAAGGAGGTACTGCTACCTGCATTGAGTATTTTAAACCTCAGGTGAGCGATTTCGCTATGAATTTTCGATGTTTCTCACCAAAAGCGGAGGTTTTAGCCACAATTTTTTTTTTCCATAATTGGTCAGGACTGGGGGGGAGTCAGTGGTGGAAAATCGGTCAGGACGTGATGGGTCAAAAATAAAACTGAAGCACCTTTCCTATCAAAACGTTCCTTCAGATCGTCAGTATGGGTTCCACCAGGGATGCTCCACTGACAATCTTCTCATCTTTCTTTCCGACTCCTGGTCATCCTCCTTTCGGAACTTTGGCGAAAGCTTTGCCATTGCACTTGACGTCTCAAATGCTTCCAATCAAGCCTGGCATAAATTGTTAATTTCCAAACTTCCCTCTTACGGTTTCTATCCTTCGATCCATGCCTTCATTTTTTGCTTCCTTTCTGTTCGTTCTGTTACGTCCCCGTCCCACGCTGCCACAGGCTTCAATGGCAGGAATTCAGTATAGGAAGGACGTTGTCCAGTGCGTTGTTCTTCCTAGAGGCAGCCTTAGCCTACAGTGTAAAGTATACACGATCAGCTCAGGTGTGGTGAATAAACACTGGCTTCTAAAGTTCACAGTTTTTTTTTTCTCCCAATTATTACACTTAATGCATTCCAACTTCACTTTCTTCTGCTACCTGATAAATTCAGTTTTGTTTGAAAGGACATTCGTTTTGAGGTACCTTTAATGACATGTAGAGGTGTATGGTATGTAGGAGGACTGCTGGGCCTTGATAGCAGGCTGTGAAGCCTATGCCCAGAGTCGGACACATAAAAAAAAAAAAAAAAAAAAAAAAAAAAAAACTTGACCTGCTTCTGGCTGGTTACTTTCTCCAGGCTTATCCGGATGTAAAGTCAGTGGACTATAGGCTGATATTGCCTTTTTTAAGTCAAGGCAACCCACTCTAAAGCCAATATAACATATAATGAAAGATGCCGTTCTGAAGAGATTTAACTGGAAATCCCCCCCCCCCCATGTTTCAGAGTGATGATATATCAGTACCAATCTTACAACCCCCCTAAGAAGCAGCCACAAACTAAATCCATCTGGTCGCCTGAGAGAGGACTGACTAAGAAATCTACTCCAATTTATTCCGACAAAATTCACCAGTAAGTAAAAGGCCATACAAGTGAACCGACAGAGAATATGAATTCACTACCCGTAGAAAATCTGCATTGGTCCTTTTCAGCTAAGTATGTCTTTCTGGCCGTTCGACTGAGGACTCTCCTCAATCCTACTGTAGGTGAGGAGGCGTGTCTGATGGGGGGAGCTACCTTCCTTCTTGAGGAAGCTGGCTTCCTGAATGTGCTATAATGTTAATGTCTGTTGTTTTATAGGGTTACTTCGATATTCGTACTGGCTGTGATGGTTCATATGTGGATTTTTATTTTTTCTCACGTTTTGATTTTGCTCATGTTGTGCGGCGGCAATGACCTTTGAAGTGTAATCAGTCAATCGACATATGACAGGCAAAATAATAATAATAATAATAATCCACCCGCTTTTGCTATGGTAAATTTAGAAAGGTAAAGGCGTTGGGTCTGCTGAAGTGCAAACACACACACACATACACACACACACACACACACACACACACACACACACACACACACACACACACACACACACACACACACACACACACACACACACACACGTCTGATTTAGAATGACACATGTCTGCCGACAGTTACAAACATTCAATAACACTTATCAGGCATTGACTTATTATGAAGTACCTTATAAGAAAAAGATTTAATGAGGAGCAGGAATTTAGTCCTAGAAGTTCTAAATTATTTCTCTTCACTTTCCTTAGGCTATTAGAGTCACGAGTTTTAACTGTTGATAATGATAATGATAATGTTGAATGCTCCATTTAATACTTCCATTTTTTTTTTTTTTTACAATATCTCTAAAAATTCTTCAGGCTGTCAGAGAGGCTTTGGCTGATGATGTCAACGGCTGTGACGTTAGTGATATGATGAATTAAAAAAAAAATATGGTGATAAAAGTCCATATAAAATGCTTCAGTTTATTTGCCACATCTTTCCCCTTTCTTCAGACTATCCGAGAGGCCTTAACTAGTATTGTCAAGAGTTGTAACTGACACTGAGAAGGCCGGGGTGATTAACGACCCTGACCACCCTGGAGAGAAGGTCATCGCCTGCAATACCGAGAATGAGCTCATTGATGCCATCGCTAAGTTCATGAATTTCGCGTCAATATATATATATATATATATATATATATATATATATATATATATATATATATATATAGGGAAAACACAGGATGAGACACAAACTGGGAGAACATGTGAGTGGGTTGGAGGTGGGAAGGAGATGGAGACCAAGTATTAGTTATTTGGATGGAGTGAATAGGTATATGAAAGAGGATGATGTGAACCGGAGAGAGGCCAGCCAGGTGGAGGAGGATAGGATGACATGGAGGCTATTTCTCTGTGACCACCTCCTTGGAGAGTAATGAGTCTTTATCTTGCTAGAGACCGACGGTCAGACAGACAACAAACAGACAAACTGATAGGATAGACGGATAGAGAGACAGATCAAGATAATTAGATAGATAAATAAGTTATCGTTGTTAAAATATTTTTCGTTTGTAGCCTCGCCAGTCCTTGAATTTTGCATTATTCTCTATGGTCATATTCTCGTTGCATAGGAAATTTCGTTCCGCTTTTTGGTTTTTCAGTTGATGAAGTTCACATACTTACGTTTCACAATTTTATTTTATTAAACATCAGGCAATTTTACATACCACTGGAGTTTCTATTTTCTTTTTTGCTGGAGAAAATAGAAGCAGCACCCATTAGCTTTTTTTTTTAACCTTTTCACACCCCTGAAGGTTTCTGTAAGTTTGTGTGACGTGATCAGAGAAAATGCCAAGAGGGCAGCCTGGATTCATACACAAAAGAAAACATTCCCATGGATTTTATTTGCCACAGAAATTGGTTACAGGTATATTGGTATAAATTGTATATCTTTATTTTCGTGGATGTTTATACTATATGTTAAGCTAATAAAAACACACAAAACTGATGAGTAAAAGTACAGAGATGCAGTGAAATGCAGTGAGAATAATGTTTTCCATAGTGAAAATATCTTCCCAACTCCCTACCATAATATTTTGCACACACCATGCAAGAGCTAAGCATATGTCTATAAGCAGAATTTAATGAGCCTTCACTTGGTGTGTTCAAAAGTTTGACAGGGCTAAGAATTTTCAAGTATATCACCAAAAAATGGACATGCGCACCCCTACCCCCCACCAAAAGCCAAAAGACGACTATTTGAATGTTGACCTTGAAATAGACACCTTCTCTCATGACTCAACAAAGATTGATGCATTTCATGCAAAAACTTGTTTTTGGTGAATGTTTTTGTCCAAAATTGGCTAATCGGCATCCCTTCAGACCAACAATAACAAGAGCATCATAGTGCATCATTGGTTCCTCTTCAACCTAACACCATTTTAACTCTTTTTATGTTATAATGCTAGAGGGGGTTCTAGGGGCTCTCCAAAACTGAATAAAATCATTTGGTGGTTCGAGGTATTCATGAGGTTATAGGAACTAAGCAAAGGCTAAAGTTCAGATTTTTGTTACCCTTTCAAATAATAAGACAAAAGTTCATATTTTCTTGTCCATCTGATATTCTCTTATTTTTCTTTGGCAGCACATTTTTTTTCCAGTAATGACTTTTCTATTTGGAGTTTTTTTGTTTTGAAACAGTCATAGACAAATATCTGAAACAATATTCTCTCTCTCTCTCTCTCTCTCTCTCTCTCTCTCTCTCTCTCTCTCTCTCTCTCTCTCTCTCTCTCTCTCTCTCTCTTCAACACTTCCTTTTTTTTTCCAGGATCAAGTAGGTGCATCCGCCTGACAACCATTAGGGTTATCTAAACAGTGATTGCATATAGATGGAGATGGTAGGCTTGGTGTACAAGGGGTGAGTGCATTTCATTGATAATATCCCCTCTCTTGAAACAACATCGGATATTACGTTTTACTTGAGTGTATATGTGTATGTGTGTGTGTGTGTGTGTGTGTGTGTGTGAACCAAGAAACTGAGGGGTTTACAGTAAATGAATTGGTTTATTGTTTTTGATAACAGAAAAAAGGCTGAGGTCATGGTCTAGGTCAAAATCTGACCTGACAAGATCAACTTAAACGGATTTGATCCAATTTTAACCAAAATTGCGAAAACGTTTGAGAGCAAGGCAAGAACGAATGGCTTCAATTTTGAGAACAATGGCCTCAGTATGTTTCTCCTATTTCTTTCAGTTACATCCACATCCACACTACAATGCTCATTCACTTCCTCAGTTGTCAGTCTGTCGCTTCATGTAATCCACAAGCTCCCATCAAAATAATTCATTCCCACTCCTCTCACTTGTAAATTTTGCCCTTCCCGCATCGTCCAAGCTTTGCTTTCTTATGTTACATTGGGGATCACAGCACTGTCAGGCAGTGACTCTTGTACTTCCATGCTCAATTTTTTTTTTTAATAACAGAACAGAGGAAGGAAAAACAAATTAATAAAAAAATAATCCATACACCAGATTGCTGGTATCATCCATTCATAAAAAATCTGTAACAGTTGAACAGCCGTAGGTTGAAGTTTAGGGGGGAAACAACTCTGGGGAGGCGAGTTCCAATGGGATACATTTCTGGGAATAATAGATTTCTGATAGGCGGATGTTCTGCAAGATGGCAATGTTACATTATAGTCGTGAGCACTACCAGATGCCAGTGTAGCCTAATTTTTATCGCCACTAACAATGAACCAGCAACCTTCCTTCCCTGCTGTGCCCTTTCAAGCACTTCAGCCTCCAAGCTTCTATCTTTACTCATCAAACTACCCAAGTGTTTAAATAAAGTCATATTTTCCATTTCATCAATAACCAGCCCCACTGTGCATTCAGTGACTTCGTTTCTCTCTAATACCACAGCTTAACTCTTCCCTAAATTCATCTTTAGAATCCGTTTCTTACATACTTTACTAAACTCATTCACCAAGTAGTGCAGTTCCCCTTCGTCTTCCTCTAACAAGACTGTATTGTCTGCAAACAACAGGACAGAAAATTCAAAATGCTGCCCTTTCTCATTAGGGGCAACTCCAACATCCACTGCCCTGCCTTGTATCTCTTTTATAACTTTATTCATATACAGATTGAACGACCATAAAGACATGGCACATCCCTGTTTCAGCCCAACATTCAGGTAAAAAAAAAAATCACTCAGTTTGCCTTCCATACACACTGAGGCCCTAGCGTCTACATACAATCTCTTCACGGCATGCAATGCTTTCTCATTTACTCCATATATTTTTAGTATGTTCCACATTCCTTGTCTATCCACTCTGTCATATGCTTTCTCCAAATCCATGAAGGCCACATACAACTTCTTTCACTTCTCTAGAAAATTTTCCACTAAAGATCTAAGGATGAATATCTGATATACACAACCTCTTCCCATCCTAACACCATCCTGTTCTTCTCGAACGAATTCCTCTGTTACTGATCTAACTTTCAATAAGTATCCTGCCATATATTTTTCCTATTACACAAAGAAAACAAATGCCCCTATAATTACCACACAGTTTTTCTCCCCTTTTCCTTTGTACAGGAGAATAATTATTATACCTGACTTTCAATCCTTCAGGACTCTACCTTTCTCTTAGGCCAGTCTGCACGTCTTCAATATCCATTATACTACTCTCTCTTCCCCGTGCTTCAGCACTGCACCACACGCTCTATCAACTCTTGATACTTTCCCCATTTTAACTTTCTTCATTGCTTCCACTGCTTCCATCATACTGGTCGAAAACCAATGATCTCCTCTGGTCTCTGCAGGAAGCAGACTTTGGCTTGGGCTGTTTTCTATGATGCCACAATGCCCCACAATGGTGGATTTCACCTACCCCATGGACGTCAGTTACACAGGCATCCTGTTGGGTGAACCTATCAGGCTTCCTGCTGGCGCTGACCACCGAGGTGTGGGCTGGATTCTTAGTGGCTCTTGAGGTGAATATGGTGCTGATGGTGGCCCCGTCATGCCTCCCACACAAGACACTGTCTGTCTTGGTTGCTGGCCAGTGGTTCTAACTGCATTCGTGTACTGCTATAAGAAGGTGGGTAATTATGGATTCTTCTTGCTTTGCTGTCCCTATCTTACAGCCTGGTCCAGACTGTGCGGATGCCGTGAAGTCCAATGAATAATGTGGACAAGAATGCTGCCTAAGGAGGGAACTCAGATGCCTGTTTTTTTTTTCTTCTTCTTCTTCTCTCTGAGTAACAAATGTATTTTCAAGTAAAATTATTCTTACCTTTATGAGGCCCCAGTATTGTTTGTTATATCCAACTATAACCAGACGCCTTAATCTCTTGAGGGGTAGTCATAGACAAATCACTTCCATGTCCCCCTGTTCCCTACCATTACGCTGCCTTCCCTCAAACTCACACCCCCTCTCTAATATACTTCACTCCATACATCCATCTCATCCAAGGTCTCCTTCTTCCTCTCCACTTTACTCACATAAACTCTCCCCGTTAATCTCTCACTCACTACCATCTCCACATGCCCAACCCATCTCAGAGTATTTCTCCTAATGCTTTCTTTCGTAATCACATCCACACCACATTTAATAATGGAGGTGTTAAATTCATAGACTGCTGGCACCTTCATGCCTCACTTCCCCAAAGTCGTTGGCCAGCAATTTTAATTGCATTCGTGTGCTGCTTCAACAATATAAGGCCGTGATCCGTGTTTTAGTACCATGTCATTATTGGGAATGATTTTGGCTTTTCATATCTCAATATTCTCTTGCATGTTATCTCTGTGTTCTTAATATCAACATAATTTGAGTAAGCAGTATACCAGCGGAGGTGTATCTGGCAAGATGCTTGTTAGGTAAGAAGTACTTTGAGGTCTCCTATGCACAGGTTCACCTGTGATCATATTCGTAATACTTTACTATGATGACACTACCACTGGATGGTTTTCTTTATTTTTTCCCTCAGAACAACTGCTTTATCATTTTAGTTTCCTCTACAGTGGCCTATTTTTTTTTTTTTCAACCAGATCTGAGTGAAGAATCAGGGTGGTGGTGGTGTAAGCGTGTGGTGCTGGGGGTGTGGATGTTGACGACACTGGTGCTGACGCAGAGCTACGCCGGCAACCTCATTGCCCTCCTGTCAGTGAGGCTAATTCTTGAACCATTGCAGTCTCTTGAAGACCTACTCGACGACCCTGTCAAGATTATGTTTTCCATTGGCATAGGTGAGGAGCAGGCAGTTAAGGTATAATTAATCACGTATAACTGAGGGCTGTCTAATATGGGCACGCACATGTGTGTGTGTGTGTGTGTGTGTGTGCACAATAGACGGCCACAGTCTGTTTCTAAATAGGAAAACGAATTTGGCTATGCAATATCTCTACCTAGACCAGGTTTTAGGCAGGGTGCTACCCCCAGGTACTCATGTTAAATTTCAAGCCAAGCAGTTCATCTATATTTCATTCTATCTTGATATATTACTCATAAAGTAACATGCCAGTTGTTCCTTTGTCTTTCTACATATGTATGTTTACGTTCAACATTTAAAAGTGACATGTTCTTTTTCCATTCCCTCCCAGATAATGCAGCCTATATATCACTGGTAGCTCCGCCAAGAAAATTATGTTTTGGATCCGTTTGTCTGTATGTCTGTCTGGGCATTTGCAACTTCATAAAAACATATTGGATGGAAGTGCATCATTCCTGATACGGTCAACTATTGAAACAATTGATTAAATTTGGTGTAGGAACTGTCCTACGTGAAGGTCATGAGAAACATTAAAAATTTGCCCTGGCGAAGGTAAACACTACTCGTATATGAGTGTTTTTGTCCTAAAATATTATGCAAATTCTCCTCAGTTTGTTATAGACGGCCTTAAACTGGAAGTTTGGGACCAGAAGGAGAAGAACAAACACATCTTGTTGATCTCAGTTAACCAGCTGGGTTCTATTACGCAAATGTTGCTGGAAGGCAACACCGTACAGATATCACTGGACGTTTGTCAGAAGAAGACAATAGCTAGGGAGTTCGCGAAAACAGGTTAGTACGTGAACATCAAGTCCTGTTTTATCCCTTTTTAACCATAGGGTTACGAGGCTGGGCTGAAGCAGGAAAGGCAACATGATACAGATATCAGTGGAGGAAACTAAAACAGGTAAAAATGTTGTAGTCCCACATTACCTACTTCAAGGTACAGGGACTGAGGCTACGCTATCGCATGGTCCAAATATTACTAGTATGTTATATGAGGAAGAGAATGACAAGACCATCACAAAAAGGTGTTATCATCCTATTTTACCCTCTTTGAGTTATTTGGAGCCATGGCTGGGTTAATACAGGAGAGGCAAAAAGATACAGATATCAAAGGATGTTTATCAGATGCACAGAGTGTCAGGACAGTTCACTAAAACGTAAATATTCTATTTATATTTTTAAGTTTCATATAACTCTTAAATGATCAGGCAAATGCTATATCAAATTCTTAAAGAAAGACGCAAATCATTATTATTGTCATCTAGCCCATCTCATTAATGAAAGAGGAGGCAAGTGGTACACGCAGTCTAATTTCTAAATCTTCATCATCAAAACCCCAAGTCCTTCTAATAAAGGTGTTGATCAATGTTGTATGCTGTATTAATTTAAGCCAACAAGAAAATCATTATCATCATCATCACCTTTCTCCCCTGTAATACATGTAATCAGATATGAATGCACAATTGAAATCAATATGGAAATCATCATCATCATAAGCATCATTATCCTACTCGTTTTTCCCGCCAGTGTACGCGATGGCCAATGGTATACCACTTTTTCTAATTCAGTAAGTAAATGCTTATTCAGTCTGGGTCGTATGAGGTACATTCCTTCTTCGGAGTCCATGGCGGGGGCTAAAAATAACCCTCTCGTCGCATCTGTGGGTCGCAGGTTTAGTACCTTTTTTTTTTTTTCTTTCTTTTTTTACATATCATCCAAAGTCTTAGTGCCCATCAAAAAAGTAGAGGCCAGGGATCTGACTACGTAACACCCCCCCCCCCTCGACATCTACAAGGCCAAGTTGACCAGTTATTTTTCCCTGAGCAGCATTATATGAACAAAAAAAAAAAAAAACAAGCAGTCCTTGGACTGAAACTCTTTGTTGTCCACATAGTAATAACGTGACCAACACCTTATATCCTGTACAACATGAAGTTGGAGCGCCTTCATGCACCAGACCATAACAGTAATTAAAGAAAATAACAGAGGCAAGTAATAACAAGCCACGGAAGCTTTATGGCTTTATAGTAAGTTTCCGTAAAGTTGGAAAAGATTTAAATATAAATCTTTCTCTTTCACATCCGGTAGTGAAATAATGAACAATGTTTATAAATTACTTATTTATCTCTTTAAATCTGATGGCTTATACGAGTATAGTTGTTTGTTCATGCTACTTCCTGATTCAATCAATCAATCAATCATTTCCTGTGGCACCCCACGGGATGCATAGGGCCTCAATGAACTCTCTCCACCAATATTTGTCTCTTGCCATCTCCTTCAGGTCCCACCAACACACCTCTCCTGCTTCTTTTTTCATTGTCCTCAACCAGGTTTACCTCGGCCTACCTCTACCTCTTCTTCCTCTAGCAGTCCACTCTGGCACATCCTGTATTAAACTACCTTCTTTTCTGTATATGTACCCCAGCCACTTCCAGCGAGACAGTCTCACATATTCATTAACTGGTTCCACTCTCGTAATATCCCTTACTCTTGCATTTGCAACTCTGTCTTGCCACTTTACCCCAAGAATCCTTCTCAGTATTTTATTCTCAAATCCTAATACTTTCTGATCTGTTGCAATTGTACTGTACCATGACTCAAGCCCATACATTAAAACTGGTCTAATCATGGACTTGTAAATTTTCACTTTAGTATGTACCGAAAGCATATTATTATTCCAAACAGATTTCAACATTCCAACAGCTCGCCAAGCCTGTCTAATCCTGTCCTCAGTTTCATTGTTTAATGATCCATTAGATGATACAATCGTTCCCAGATATTTAAAGTTTTCTACATTCTTCACCACATTATTCCCAATTACACAATCGATTTGGTTCTCCACGTTCATATTAACCATTTCAGACTTTCCACAATTTATTACCAATCCCACTTTTTCTCCTTTCTCCACCAGACAATCAAGCACCCTCTGCATCTCTTAAATACTTCTGCAAATCAGTACAATATCATCAGCATAGTCCAAATCCATCAGCTTCTTATTTTCTTTCCAGTTAATTCCTGCACCTGTTCTCCTTACAACCTTTTTCATAACATAATCCATGACCAAAACAAACAACAATGGCGAAAGAACACCTCCTTGAATCACTCCTGACCTAACTTGAAATGGATCACTCAAAGAACCACCCACCATTACTTTACAAAAAGTACCTTCATGCAGGCTTCTAATAATATATACAAACTTTTCTGGTATGCCATAGAATCTCATAATTTTCAACATAGCTCCACGTGAAACACTATCAAACGCCTTTTCAAAATCCACAAAACACATGTTAAGTGGCATTTTCATCTCATTAGCTTGTTGCATTAGATGCCTTACAATAAAAATCTGATCATTACAACCTCGACCCTTTCTAAATCCCGCTTGTTCTTCTCTTAAAATTTTATCAATTACTGGCTCTATTCTGTTCAACAAGATTTTGGAAAAGACTTTTGCAACTACAGGTGTCAAAGTTATCCCCCTCTAATTGCCACACACACTTAAATCTCCCTTTTTTGGTATTTTTATAATCACTCCATTTTTCCACTCTTCTGGAATTTCACCATTATCCCAAGCCACATTAAAAAGTTTAAAAAGCGCATTCATCAACTCGTCATTTTCCACCTTAAGCATTTCAGGGAATATTCTATCCTCACCTGGAGCCTTAAAATTCTTTAACTCCTTTATAGATTTTGCTACTTCTTCCAAAGTTATATCCCCTGTTTCTATCTGCAAATCTCTCTCGGCTGGCAAAATGTCCTCTTCAGCTGGGATTGGTCTATTTAGAACAGATTCAAAGTGCTCTTTCCATCTTCCTTTTATATCCTAATCTTTAGTCATCAAATTACCATTTCTATCTCGTACAGGTATTTCCTTCCTTCTCTTTTCAGTCCCAGTTAACTCCTTTATGGCCTGATACGCTGCTCTTGTGCTCTGACCGTCATTTTTACTTAATTTAATTTCTGTCTCTGTCGCCTTTTCATCATATGGTCTCCTCTTATCACGTCTAACGAGTCTTTTTACTTCAGAATGTAAACTCCAGTACTTTGCTCTAAGTACTTCAACTACCTGGTCATCAACATGTTGTTCTTCACTTCTTAACTTAGCCTCTTTCCTTTTCTGAATTACATTCCATGTTTCATCTGACATCCACTTTTTCCTTTTCGCTTTTCCCTTTTTCTTAATAGTAACCTTAGCACTCATGCAAAACCTCTTTCACCTCTCTCCACATTTGATTAATATCATTGTCTTCAGATTCCATCAAAGTCTGCAGGACTAGAAACCTGTTTCTACATTCGCACCGAAACTTTTCCCTCGTGCTCTCATCACTTCTCAGCTCATCAAAATCATAATTATTACCTCCTGTACAATTACCATTAACGTTTCTCTTAAGTTTTATTTTAATCTTTGACACTACAAGTTGATGATCACTACCTATATCTGCCCCCCTCCTTACGCAAACATCTTGCAAATAACTCCTATGCCTTCTGCTAATTGCAATGTGGTCAATCTGGTTACAATATTTACCACATTGTGAAATCCAAGTAGTCTTATGTATTTTTCTGTGCTCAAAGATAGTTCCACCAATTATAAGGTCATTTCCCAAACAAAAGCTTGCAAGTCGCACCCCATTTTCGTTTCTTATACCAACACCCTCCTTACCCATACAATCTTCAAAGCCATCCCTACTACTGCCAACAATCGCATTAAAATCACCAACGCAAACTAACACATCATGTCTTGCCACTCTATTCACTACATCCTGCAGCTTCTCATAAAAGTCATCCTTCATTTCATCAGCAGCCTCATTTGTCGGAGCGTACCCTACAACCATACTGATATTACCATGGTCAGATTTTAAGCGAGCATAAAGCAAGCGCTCATTAATTGGTTCAAACTCACATAGTGCCTTGCAAGCATCTTTACTCAGCAGTAAGCCTACTCCTTGGTAATGATTTCCATCACTCCTACCAGAAACCAACATAGTAATACCATCTTCCAAATTCATTTTATCAACTCCAAGCAACCTCGTTTCTGTAAGAGCACAAATATCCATCTTGTATTCCTTGAACACTGAAATAAGTTCTTCCATTTTACCAGCCTGATTGAGAGTTCGAACATTCCAGTTTCCTATTCTTAAGGTTCTTTTTGGATTTATGAACTTATTTATACACCGTGGGATTCTTAGCACCCCCTGCCCACCTAAGGGCTGCACGGAACTGAGGGCCATTGCTTCGTCACCAGAGTTCATCAAGATTTCTTAGGCAGTAAAATATTTTACCCTGGAGCCAATGCCAGCGACTCGCAGGAACAAGACAGTGGAGAGAGGAAATTAACTAAATGAAAGTAAATTGCAGAGGGTTTGGACAGACAAAGTACAAGGGAAAGAAAGAGAGCAAAAAGAATGTAGATAAAAGTGTCCCTTTTAGTCGCCTCTTACGACAAGCAGGGAATACTGGGGAAGTATTCTACCCCTCTTTCCCAGGGAGGATATATATATATACAGTATATATATATATATATATATATATATATATATATATATATATATATATAGATAGATAGATATATATATATAGATATATATATATATATATATATATATATATATATATATATATATATATATATATATATATATATATATATATAATTTCATCAGTGTTTAAAGATCATTTCAAAAGAAAGTCCATGAATTATAAATGAACTGCAGGAAAACTATTTTTCTGAGTCACAAGAAATTTCCCCTCGTTTCTCTAGGCTACATGGTCTGTTTAATACAAAAAGAGTGCTACACTTCTCTGTACGAGAGTGTGGTCATGGTTTCTGCACAATAAATACCGAATTCCCGGGCTGGCTGACTCACTGCCCACCTGACCCTTCGCGACAGACTGCCTCACTCGCCGCTTCCTGACCATCTACGCTGCGCTGGTAGATGTTGAGAGTGTGGTCCCGTGCTGGTGTGGCTGACAGCGTTAATGTTAGTGTGGTGCTGGTGTGGCTGACAGTGCTAGTTTGGTGCTAGTGTGGCTGACGGTGTTAGTGTGGTGCTGATGTGGTTGACGGTGTTACTGTGCTGATGTGGCTGACTATGTTAGTGTGGTGCTAGTGTGGCTGACGATGTTTGTGTGGTGCTAGTGTGGACGAGTGTCAATATCGTGCTAGTACGATTTTTAAGTGCCATATCAAGGTTAGTTTTCTTGGATGTTGTTTTATTGGCTTTTAACACATCACTTCGCCCACTGAACTAGTTGAATTTATAATACAGGCGTTACCTGTAACCGAAGTTTAAGGCTGAATAAAATTTTAAAATCAAAGATTCAAAATTCACTACAAGTAATCGTTTATGAATATTGACTAAACGGAACTATGTCATGATTTTTTTCTTACGTAATGATGTTACCGTGATTTAGCGAGTGAATGTGTAAGGAAGAGCAGTATGTAAGATCAAAATACAAGGGACTTGACACAGACGTTACCCCTTTTTCATACGCATGGCTATAAGAGAAATTTCAGAACTTTTGGTCTTCTTAATTAGCTGCAACTAAGAATGTTGAAGGCTTGACATGGGAGAAGAAAGTTAGGTTCAGTTACTGGATATTCTGTTTGGAACTTCGTAGATTAGAATATTTCTGTTTTTTGAATTCTACTTTAACTACGCACAGTACGCCACATAAGGATGGGGTGATGATATAGCTGTGTAGCCTACTGCACAAGATGTTGCCGCATAACGAGGTTTCCCGTTAGGTATGCAATTGATTCTATTGATGATCGTGTCAATGTGTATGAAAAGAGGATAGTGAGGAGGAAGGCTCTCCCTTTCCCACCATACCATTCGGTAAGAAAGAGGGAAGTGTTAGCAAAATAATGACTGATAGATGGAAAGAACATGGATATATTTATAGGGATGACATAAAAGAAAATATATGTATTATGCAGTCTCTTCTTATCATCTACCTAGATGTAGCTCTCATTTAATACTCACTGTTATAGAGGTTACTGTATCAGTGGTTCGACTTTGGGTTTAGGGCTGAGAACAATATCACACAATACTGCAACTCAAAGGACAGATGTATTGTATGGAACAGTAAGGTAGCTATGGCTGCAAAATCATCCTATAATGAACAACTCATCCAGTCCATCGTCAAAACTATATATCACTCTTCCACTAGATTGTAGCACCAGTCGAACAGGGCAGTACTCTCAAGGTGGATGGAAAGCTAATGACAGGGAGAGCTGGAGTTCCCGTTTCATCAGCCCTCGGGACTAGGTCCCGACCATCCCCCTTTGCTGAACTTTTTCAGTGTCTCAGTAACACAGAGAGTAGGCCAGCATGCTCTCCAATTTCTCTAACTACCAACACCAAACTACATGCACAGTACACACTACACTTCCTTTTCCAAAATTTAAAAAAAAAGTCATGGCAGCACTACACATGGCCTCGGAGTCCCCAGGCGGGGGGGGACCATAAGTGCCCCCATCTTCCGCCCCTCTCCCGGTGACGACTCGAGCTGCCTGGAACCACTGTCTGACTCTCTTCTTTATTTCTGCAACGTTCGCGGCCTTTCCTCTAACTTTCGCTCTGTTGAGCACCACCTCTCCTTCTCTAAACCTCATCTTCATTTTCTAACTGAGACTCAGCTGTCTGAGGCAACTGACAGCAAACCCTGTTCTGTATCCTCCTACTTTCTCTATACTCATTTCAAAGCCAAAGGTGGATGTTGCGTATATGTACGCAACGACCTATCTCATTCTCGTGTTCCTGAACTCTATTTCTCTACACTCTGGCTTCGGCTTTCCTGTCATTCTCTGACTAAATATATCTGCACTGTTTACTTATCTCCTAATTCTACTAACTATAAAAAATTCTTTGACTATCTTACTTCTGTGATGGAACACATTCTATCCATTTCTCCTGTCTCTGAAATCCCCATTCTAGGAAATTTCAATGTTCACCACCACCTTTTGCTCTCCTTTCACTGGTCCACCTGGTGAACACCTTTTCTATCCTTAATGACCTAGAGCAGCTTGTACAGCACACTACCCATATCCCTGACCGTCTTGGAGAGAACTCCAATATACTTGACCTCTTCCTTACTACTAATCCTTCTGCTTACACTGTTAATCTTTTCTCTCCGATGGGCTCCTCCGATCACAACCCTATCACCTTAACCTGTCGTACTGCTCTGGTACGGCCTGTGGACCCTCCAAAGAAACGACGTCTGTGGCACTTTGGAGCTGCAGTTTGGGAGGCCCTCAGGCAGTACTTCTTTTATTTTCCATGGAATGATTATTGCTTCCATGGCCGGGAGTCATCTGGGTGTGCCTTGCGTATTACAGAGGTTATTCGGCATGGAAGCATACATTCCTTCCTAATATCCTCTGACTAATGCAAGAAAGCCTTGGTTTAATCACGCTTGTTCTAATGCTGTCCGCAACAAGGAAAGGACCTATAAAAGGTACTAGAGCCAACCCACCCCTGAATCACATCTTTTATACGTTTCTGCCAGGAATCGTGCTAAGTCTGTTCTCCGCTCTGCTAAAAATAATTTTATCCGTACTAAATACTCTCAACTCTCCAACTCGAATTCTTCCCGCTCCTTCTGGCACATTACCAAAAACCTTTCTAACAACTTTACCTCATCATCCTTCCCTCTTCTTTTGTACTCTGATGGCTCTGTACCTATTTCTTCTACTGATAAAGCAGGGCTCTTCACTCAGACTTTCTCCTCCAATTCCACCTTAGACGATTCCGATGCTGTTCCTGCATCACTTCCCCCCTCTGACTTCCTCATGGCTGACATTAAAATATCTTCAGCTGATGTATTTTCTGCCATCACTGGCCTCAGTACTAACAAGGCATATGGGCCTGATGGAGTCCCTCATGTTGTTCTCAAGAACTGTGCTTCTGTGCTTACACCCTGTATTGGCAAACTCTTTCGCCTTGGTTTATCAACTTATACCTTTCCTTCTTGCTGGAAGTTTGCTCTCATTCAGCCAGTCCCAAAGAAGGGCGACCATTCCCAACCTTCTAACTATCGTCCAATTGCTTTAACATCCTGTATCTCAAAAGTTTTCGAGTCAATTCTTAATAGAAAAATTTTAAAGCATCTTTCCCATCACAAACTTCTCTCTGATCGTCAGTATGGGTTCTGTTAGGGACGCTCCACTGGCGATCTTCTCACCTACTTTTCAGACTCCTGGTCATCCTCCTTTCGGGACTTTGGCAAAGGCTTTGCCATGGCATTTGACATCTGAAAGGCTTTCGATCGAGTCTGGCATAAATCTTTAATTTCCAGACTGCCCTCTTACGGTTTCTATCCTTCTATCTGTGCCTTCATCTCTAGCTTCCTTTCTGGTCGTTCTATAGCCGCTGTTGTAGACGGCCATTGTTCTTCTCTTAGATCTATCAACAGTGGTGTTCCTCAGGGCTCTATCCTATCACCAACTCTCTTCCTTTTATTCATCAATGACCTTCTATGCTGTACATCTAACCCTATCCACTCATATGCTGATGACTCCACCCTTCACCTATCCATTTGGTTCCCGCAACATCCATCTCAGCAGTTACTTCAACAAACAAGGGATGAGGCTATAGCACACCTAATGTCTGACTTGGCTCATATCTCTGACTGGGGTAAAAATAATCTGGTTGTTTTTAATGCATCAAAGACTCAGTTTTTACATCTATCAACCAGACAAAATATTCTGCAGGCATACCCACTAATGTTTAATAATATTCAGCTTAATCCTGGATCATCCTTGAATTGGGGCTTCATTTACTCGGGACTTATCTTCGAAAGATCATATTACATCTCTTGTAAAATCTGCTTCCAAGAGATTAAGTGTGCTAAGCCGCCTCCATTCCTTCTTTACCCCTGCATAATTGTTGACTATGTATAGGAGTTTTATCCACCCCTGTGTGGAGTAAAACTCTCATGTGTGCGGAGGCTCCCCACATACAGCTCTTTTCAACAGGGAGGAGTCAAATGCTTTTCGTCTGATTAACTCTCCTCCTGTTACTGACTCCCTTCAACCTCTGTCTCTTCGTCGCACTGTTGCATCTTTATCTCTTTTCTATAGCTACTTTAATGGTCACTGCTCCTCTGAACTGTCTGCATGCATTCCTCCACCTCTACGACGGTTGCGTAGCACTCGTCTAGCAGCAAACTCTCATCCCTTTTCTGTCCAACTCCCTAATGCAAGAGTTAACCGTTACTCCTAGTCTATCATTTATGCAACAGGTTAACTCTGGAACTGTCTCCCTCTGTCTGTATTTCCTGCTTCCTATGATCTCCAGTCTTTCAAATGCAGTGTGTCCAGGTATCTCGAAATGATCAGATCTTGAATTTGGCTCTCTCTTGTATTCTGTTTTTCTCTTGGAAAGAACAATTATTGCAGGCTCGCAGCCTTTGGTTCCTTCTTCCTCGCATTAAAAAAAACAAAAAACATCCTAAGGAGCAGCCTCGCTTTTGGCACATCTGTCCTAGCCCAGTAACAACCCTGTTTCCCACACGTATCATCTTTTCTTGATATCCTGTCTGATATTTACTGTTTGTTTTTCTTCTGCCTTATCATATCCTTCCAACTCGTCAGTTTGACATTCCCTTAACCCTAGATTAGCAAGGAGGAGCCAAAGTGGGTAACATCGGCCAATTCAACTTTACCATGCTGACGCCTATGGATGTCTGTGGCCTCCCTCCCCAGTATTGTCAGTTCAAGGTCTGCTGTGGTCGTGCATGGTGGGTAGGTTTTGCTCTCGTGTACAATTTCGGTTTTATGCTTCTTGGTCCATTTTTCGGTACCACCTTTGCCACTAACGTGAGGTCGAGGCTGCATATGCTTACTAGTTAATATAATTATGTATATATGTGTGTTATTTTGCAGCTAAAAGAGTGTTATAAAACAGAAGGTGAACTACAGAAACATTCAATATAGGGGGGTGGGGGAAGTGGAGGAGGCGGAGGTGGACGTGTAACGGTGCCCGGGGATGAGTCCGACGCTTCCACTCTGCTACGTAGTTGCCCATTATTTATTTCATAAAAAATATATTTTTCTTTGTTTGTTAGTAGTTTTAGGTTAGAACTCTTGCAAATACATTGCATTACCTTGATAAAATTTGGTAATTAAAATCAATATCATTTTCATATTTATTTTCATTTTCCAAAGTTGGTACTGAATCAGGCACCACCTTGCCACTCATGTACAAATCCTGACCTTGTTAATCTAGGGTTAATTAGGTGTTTCGCTTAGAATGACTATCCATCACAATATTATAATGTCCCATTAAATGTACTCACATGGTCCACCTAGGATAGGAGAATGCTATGAATTTTGTCCAATCTGTTATAATAGGTCTAAGATTCCTCAAAAACATACAAAAGGAAAGAATGTGACTATGTCACCACGACATCTGAATAACTTACAAGAGAAGAACCTTAAAGAAATATTGCCGCATAACTTTTCATGATCCAGCATCCTCCCTCCCCTTTTCGATTTCCTCAACTGGGTGTTCAGTAACTGTCAGTACCTTTATAGTTATTCACTCCGTGCCTGAAGGCCAATATCAAGTCAAATTATCTAACATAAACGGGAGACCTCAACAAAATTTAGATTTGTTGATGACAAAATCGTTTTCGGTGAAACTGTAGTGTTCTGTAGCTAAGTAGTCTGAAATTAGACCTTATGAAGAATCTCGTACCTGTATATTGAAATTCCCATTAATTTCCTAAGAAAACAGGAGACAAAATGTTAGACTTCTTAACGTACTAGTATATGAAGAATAGGTAGAACAGTCAATTGTGGTTCATATAATAAAATAAAGGAGTAAATGAAAATGAGATGACTTTTGAAAAATAGTCTATCTACCTCTCTATACCCAGACGCCTTGATCCCGTGAGGAGTGAACACACACAAACAGTAACATAAAAGTTTGCTATGCCTCAAACTGTATTGTAAATGTATGTTAATATGTCTGACAAAACTTGGCTTCCTGGCTTAATTTACGGATCAGACAGCAGGAGTCTAACCAAAACTCTAATCTTAGGGACTACTCTACGAGAGAAAGACTATAACGGTAGAAAAATCCTAGCTGATTAGGGAAAAATTTGGTTGCCATAATAATAAGTGTAAATAAGAAACTGAATGAATGGACATGGCCTAGTAAAATCAATCGTTGGGTGAATATAAGTGAAACACTAAAGTAACCAAGTGACAGCCACCATGTAGTGTAAATGACAAGGATGGGAAGAGAAAAGTGAGAAAATATAGCACACTGAGCAAACACAGAAGTAATTAATTGGCTACAAGATGTATTGTGACAGGATAGGGTGGGCAAAGAAACCTCCATGAATCTATCAGACTGGGATAGAAAAAGGTTGGTTGGTCCTTTCATTTCGCAGAGAACTTTCATAGTATACTACTGCTACTGCTACTGCTATGGTGATTTGTTTCGCAGTTGGAAAAGCAAACACCTAGTAATTCCTTTTTTTTTTTTTTTTTTTGTGTGTGTGTGTAAAACAGAACAGAGGAAGGAAAAACAAACTAATGGGAAAGCATCTGGGGTTGATGAGGTGTATGCAGAGATGCTTAAGTGTAGTGGAAAGAGTGGAATGAAGTGCTTGTTGGAGATATGTAAGAAGGCATGGATGACTGACACTGTGCGTGCAGAGTGGAAAAAGGTTGTAATTTTACCCCTGTTGGTGTCCTGTAAGCCAAGAAACCATTTACAACGCTGGGTGGTAACCATATAACCAAACCATACGTGTTCCCTACGTGCCAACAAGTGGGTTGGTGGAGGGTTAGTCCCCCTCCCCATAAAACAAATAACTCAAAGTTAAATGGCCACCCCTTACGGGATTATGGCGTCTGGCAATAGATAGATAGATAGACAAAAATAAAGGTGAGCGAAGTGAATGCAAGAATTATCGTGGCATGAGTTTATTGAGCATGGAAGGGAAGGTATATGAAAGAATTATTATAGAGAAAGTAAGAGATCTTACTTTCTCTATAATAATTCTTTCATATACCTTCCCTACCACGCTCAATAAACTCATGCCACGATAGTTCTTGCACTCACTTCGCTCACCTTTATTTTTGTCTATCTATCTATCTATTGAAAGACGCCATAATCCCGTAAGGGGTGGCCATTTGACTTTGAGTTATTTGTTTTATGAGGAATCCTAGTGAGTGATGTACAGGGTGGCTTCAGGAGTGGCAGAGGATGTGTGGATCAAGTACTTGCAGTGAGACAGATAGCAGAGAAGGCTTGTGAGAAGGACCATAAGGTGTTTATGGCATTCATGGATCTGGAAAAAGCATACGACAAAGTGGACAGAGGGATTGTAGAAGGTTTTGCGCATGTATGGTGTAGATGGTAAGCTGCTAGGTGTTGTCAAGAGTTTTTATGATGGTAGCGAAGCATGTGTGAGAGTTAATGGGCATCTAAGTGAATGGTTCACAATCGGTGTGGGCTTGCGACAAGGTTGTCTGATGTCCCCATGGTTGTTCAATATATATATATATATATATATATATATATATATATATATATATATATATATATATATATATATATATATATATATATATATATATATATATATATATATATATATATATATATATATATATATATATATATATATATATATATATATATATATATATATATATATATATATATATATATATATATATATATATATATATATATATATATATATATATATATATGGATGAGGTGATAAGAGAAGTAAAAGCACGAGTAATGGAGAGAGAGATGGCGTTGGTAATGAATGGTGATAGATGGAATATCTCAAATTTGTTGTATGCTGATGATGCAGTACTGTTTGCAAGTACCGGACAAGAACTTGGTAGGCTAGTGCGGAGTTTGCTGATGTCTGTGAGCATTGTACCTTGAGAGTAAATGTAGAGAGGAATAAAGTGATGGTTACTGAGAGAGAAGGTGACTCCCAGTGTGATGTCACAGTGAATGGAGAGAGACTGGAATTGCTGAGAGAGTTCAAATACTTGGGTACAGTGATAGAAAAGAGAGGAAAATGTGCAAAAAAAGTTGAAAGTAGAGAGACACAAGGAAGAAAAGTAGCTGGTACAATGAAGGCCTTGATAAGAAACAGAGGCTTGAGTGTTGCAGATGCACGAGGCTTACATGAGGGAGTGTTAGTGCCAACTTTAACATATGGGTGTGAGACTATGGTGTGGCATGAAAATGAAAAGTCAAGAGTAAGAGCAGTGGAGATGGGACTGCTGAGAAATGTATCTGGAGTACAGAGGGTTGATAGGATACGAAATAATGTGATTCGTGAAAGATGCGGAATGAGGAAGTCGGTGGACACCAGAATCGAAGAGAGTGTCCTGAGATGGTATGGTCATGTGGAAAGAAAGGATAGCAATAGAGTTGTGAAAAAGGTATACCTGAACGAATTTGAGGGAGGGAGGAGGCGAAGTAGGAAAAGGAGAAGGGGGAGGGATGTGGTGGATGAGGGTTTGAGGAAGAGAGGTTTGAAAGTCGGTGAGGCTGGGGAGACAAGAGATCGAGCTGACTGGATGAATGTTGTGAGAAGCGCATGATCAGGGACTATGGCACCCCTTGTGAGCATGGCAGCGTCCGGATTGACTCAATCTGATACGTTTATGTGAAGCTGCAGAATGTGGTGAATGTTTTTGGTGTATCCGGTAGAGCCAGGATTCCAGGGGCTTGAATGATGAGTGAATGGAAGTGTGGCCTATTTGGATTGGGTAAGTTTGTGCTGTCTGGACACTACTACTCCTCACCTTGTCCTTGGCTCTCAAGGGAGGTCCGGATGATGATGATGAATATATATATATATAATCATTTTCATCAGTGTTTAAACACCATTACGAAAGAAAGACCATGAATTATGAATGAATTGAAGGAAAACAATTTTCTGTGTCACAAGAAATTTCCCCTCTTCTCTCTGGCCTACATGGTCTGTTTAATACAAAAAGAGTACTACACTTCTCTGTACGAGAGTGTGGTCATTTTTCCTCACAATAAATACCGAATTCCCGGGCTGGGTGACTCACTAGCCACCTGACCCTGCACGACAGACTGCCTCACTCGCCGCTGGCTGATCATTTACGCTGCGCTGGTAGGTGTTGAGAGTTTGGCCCCGTGCTGGTGTGGCTGACACTGTTAATGTGATGCTGATGTGGCTGACAGTGTTAGTGTGGTGCTGGTGTGGTGTACAATGTTAGTTTGGTGCTCGTGTGACTGGCGGTGTTAGTGTGGTACTGGTGTGGTGGACAATGTTAGTTTGGTGCTCGTGTGACTGGCGGTGTTAGTGTGGTGCTGATGTGGTTGACGGTGTTACTGTGGTGCTGATGTGGCTGACGGTGTTAGTGTGGTGCTAGTGTGGATGAATGTCTGATTGGTGCTAGTACGGTTTTTAAGTGCCATATCAAGGTTAGTTTTCGTGAATGTTGTTTTATTGGATTTTGACACATCACTTCACCCACTGAACTAGTTGAATTTATTATTAGGTAAATACGACAGAATACAAAATAATAAAGCCAAAGTTTACGACAGAATCAAATTTTTAAATCAAAGATACAAAATTCACTAAAGTAATTGTTTATGAATATCGACTAAACGGAAATATGTCATGATTTTTTGCTTATGTAAAGACGTTAGGGTGATTTAGCGAGTGAATGTGTAAAGAAGTGCAGTATGTAAGATCAAAATGCAAGGGACTTGACATTGACGTTACGGCTTTTTCATACGCATGGCTATAAGAGAAATTTTAGAACTTATGGTCTTCTTAATTACCTGCAACTAAGAATTTTGAAGGCTTGACAAGTTAGGTTCATATACTGGATATTCTATCTGAAACTTGATAGATTAGAATATTTCTAGTTTTTGAATTCTACTTAAACTACGCACAGTACGCCATATAAGGATGGGGTGGTGATGATATAGCAGTGCAGCATAGTACACAACATGTTGCCCCATAACAAGGTTTTCTGTTAGGTATGCAACTGATTCTACTGATGATCGTGTCAATGTGTATGAAAAGAGGATAGAGAGGAGGAAGGCCCTCTCTCGTCCACCACAGCATTCGGTAAATAGCAGGAAAGAGTCAGCAAAATAATCACACTGATCGATGGAAAGAACATGAATATATTTATAGGGATGACCTAAAGGTAAAAGGGATGACATAAAAGTAAATCCTATATATTATTCAGTCTCTTCTTATCATCTACTTAGATGTAGCTCTCATTTAATAGTCACTGTTTGTAGAGGTTACTGTATCAATGGTTCGACTTTAGGTTTATTGCTGAGAACAATATCACACATTAATGCTACTCAGACGGCAGATGTATTGTATGGAACAATAAGGTAGCTGTGGCTGCAGAATCATCGTGTAATGAACAACTCATCCAGTCCATCGTCAAAACTATATATCACTCTCCCTTTGTAACATCCTAAGGAGCAGCCTCACTTTTGGCACATCTGTTGCAGCCCAATAACAACCCTGTTTCCCACGACGCTTCATCTTTCTTGATATCCTGTTTGATATTTACAGTTTGTATTTCTTATGCCTTGTCATATCCTTCCAACTCGCAAGTTTGACAATCCCTTAATTAGGTGTTTTGCATTAAATGACTATCCATCACAATAATATAATGCCCCCTTAGATGTACTCACATGGTCCACCGAGGATAGAAGAATGCTATGAATTTTCTCCGATCTGTCATAATAGGTCTACGATTCCTCAGAAACATACAAAGGGAAAAAAATGTGACTATATCAGCACGACATCTCAAAAACTTCCAAGAGACGAACCTTAAAGAAATTCACGCTTAAATTTTTTAAGATCCAACATCCTCCCTCCCTTTTTCGATTTTCTCAAGTGGGTGTTCAGGAGCTGTCACAACCTTTATAGTCATTCATTCCTTGCCTGAGGGCCATCATGTCAAATTATTTAACTTAAACGGGAAACCTCCTTAAAATTTTGATTTGTTGATGACAGAATCCTTTCCGGTGAATCTGGAGTGTTCTGTAGTTAAGTAGTCTGAAATTAGACCTTATGAAGAATCTCGTACCTGGAAAATTCCGCTCAACTTTCCAAGAAAACAGGAGATAAAATGTTAGAATTCTTGAGGTACTAGTATAGGCAGAGTAGGTAGCACAGTCAATCGTAGTTCGTATAATAAAATAAAGGAGTAAATGAAAATGAGACGACTTTTGGTAAATAGACTATCTATATCTCTATACACAGACGCCTTAATCCAGTGAGGAGTGAACACACACAAGCATTAACATAAAAGTTTGCTGTTTCAAACTGTATTGTAAATGTAAGTTAATATGTCTGACATAAACTGGCTTCCTGGCTTAATTTATGGATCAGACAGCAGGAGTCTAACAAAAACTCTGATCTTAGGGACTGCTCTACGAGATAAAGACGATAATGCTAGAGAAATCCTAGCTGATTAGGGGAAAAAATGGTTGCCATAATAATATATTAAATAAGAAACTGAATGAATGGTCATGGCTTAGTAACGTCAATCGTTGGGTGAATGTAAGTGAAACACTAAAGTAACTAAGTGACAACCATGATGTAGAGTAAATGGGAAGAGAAAAGTCTGAGAATGCAGCACACTGAGCACATACAAAAGTAACTAATTGGGTACAAGATGTATAGTGACAGGGTAGGGTGGGCAAAGATAGCTCCGTGAATACATCAGACTGGGATGGAAAAGGTTCGTCGATCCTTTTGTTTTGCGGAGAACTTTCATGATATACTGCTGCTACTGTTGTGGTGATTTATTTCGCAGTTGGAAAAGCAAGCACTTAGTAATTCCTCTTTTTTTTTTTTTTTTTTTTTTTTTTAATAACAGAACAGAGGAAGGAAAAACAAATGAATAAAAAAAATAATCCATACACCAGATTACTGGCGTCATCCATTCATAAAACATCCGTAGCAGCTGGACTTGAACAGCTGTAGGTTGAAGTCTGGGGGGAAAAAACTCTGGGGAAGCAAGTTCCAGGGAGATGCAGTTAGAGGAATAAAAAAATTCTGATAGGCATAAGTTCTGCAATATGGCTGTGTGACATTCCAGTCATGAGCGCTATCAGATGCCGTGTAGCACGAGGGAAGGCATGGAGAGGTGGCACAATGGACGCAGCTTCGTTTGAGCATTTGCCATAAAAATATCTAAATTAATGCGAAGGAGGCAACATTCCTTCTTACTTGTAGGGGAGTGAGTTTATCTATAGTAATAGGGGTTATTAATAATTCCAACAGCTTTGTTCTGACTTTTGTCTAGTTTTTCAGTGCAACCTCTCCACATCCATTCCACAAGGGTGGGCATTATTCAAGCTGAAAATGCACATGACTGTTATAAATTATTGGTAACTGCTCATCAGTGAAGAAGTTACGGACTCTGTACAATAATCCAAGTTTCTTTGAGGCGGTTTTAGCAAGTGATCTGACATGAGAGGCCCAGCCGAGGGCATTGTTAAGTGTGAAACCGAGAATTTCAATACTTTTGGAGATGAGAATATTAGTAGCATTGAAAGTCATATACGACTCTGACAATATCTGTTTGTTAGTTAATTGTATATATTTGGTTTTACTAGCATTAAATGAGACAAGATTGTTTTGCCCCCACTCACTGATCTTAGATAAGTCTTGATTTATGGTGATGGCTGTACTAAGTTGAGAATTAGAGACATTAGACTTTGTAAATGGGTGTTTGCGTGTGAATGAAGTGTGAAGTGCTGAGTCATCTGCATATGGATGGATGGGATTGTGGGTGACAGAGAAGAGATCATTAATATGAACCAGGAGCAGGGTTGGCATCAGAACTGATCCCTGTGGCAGGCTGGCATTAATTGAGTGGAAATTGGAATATATATCATCTACTTTTACTATTTTTATTTTGTCACTGAGTTATGATAAAAGCAGAGGAACAAAAGACGTTAGTCCATAGCAAGGGAGTTTAGACAACAGGGAACAGTGCCACACTCTGTCGAAAGCTTTAGAAATATCTAGGGCTACTGCATGAGTTTCTCCATCTTGGTCAATTGATTGATGGCTGGTATGAGTCAGGAGACTGAGTATGTCAATGGCGGATCTTTCGTGGCGAAAACCATATTGTCTATCACTAATTAAGTTGTTGGATTCAAGATGTTTAACTATGTGCTTATTAAAAATTCAGATTACCAAGAGAAGATGTGACAGCTATTGGTCTATGATCAGAGGGGTCAGAGGAACTTCCTTTGTTTGGTGTTGGGTGGATATTGGCTTCTTTCCATTAATTAGGGAATAAAGAAGTACATATGCACAGTCTGAATAATTTAGCTAGGCCAGAGGCAAATTCAGGGAAACACTTTTTCAACACAATTGGAGGAATTCCATCTCGGCCTGGAGCTGTGTTGGTTGGTAAATTGTCTAGGATGGATTTTATGTATCTTGTCTGTAATTTAAGTGGAACAATTTCAGGAGAGTCAAGTTCTAGTGCTGGGATATTCTGGCTGACTTCCTCTATGGTAGAATTTCTGGCAAATATACTGGCAAAGATATTCACTTTCCCACGCGGGTCATTTGTAATGTTGCCATCTGAAGATTTTAGTGGGGGAATGGATGATGACTTGTTAGTTATATTTGAAAGAACTGAGAGTTGACCAGAATATTCTTTAGTTAATATTAAAATGGATAATGAAAATTTGCATTTCAGAATATAGTACCACTTCCATTTCTCATCTAAATCAAAGACAAGCGACAAAGAAGTAAAATGTTACAAACACGAAAAATTATATTTAACTGCGTATATAATTTTGATCATTCTCAATGTGCTACAGTTGAATCAAAGAATTATTACAGTTCAACATACCAACATACTGTAATGTTCTAAAAACTCTGGGTGGGCTAAGAGATGAATGAATTAACATGGCTTTTACGGTCATTGCTCACCGCTGTGCTAATGATTATAAATGAGTAGGTCGGTATTTATGTCCACAACTGTGCAGTATAACTTGGCATTGGTTTCATGGCACAGGCAATGGATAGTTCAACGCCTCGGCCGTTCTTTAGGAAAACCAAGACAGTTGAACGTGAGCGTTTTGTGTTGCTGTGGAAGGAAGGTCTGACCTTGAGAGACATAGCCATGCAGACGGGTACCAGTGCAACCACTGTGGGCAGGTGGATCAGGCATTGGCAAAAGGTGGGTGACTTGCGATCCAGGCAGGCCCACAACAGACATTATCGTTCATTGCTGAAATACATGCCGAAATGTGATCCACAATATCGCAACATAATGAATACCAGGTTGTATACATGGAGAATGATACCTTACATTCAGTTTTTATTGTATTCACATTATATGCACCATTACATGTATGAACGACAAAGTTTATTTTTACCTTGGTAATAAGATGGCCACTAATGGTAGGTGGGGGCGCTTAGTGGTAGGTGGGGGTGCTAGTGGTAGGTGGGGGCGCTCACCATCCACCCACTCGATGTAGTGCTGCTCTCGGGTATCTGTACTTTCCTTTCCTTCCTCCATCCTTCTTTCCTTCCATCCTCTTCTGTCTTTCTTTCCTTCATTCGATCCTTGTCCTTCTGCCTACAGTTGATGTTACACTTCCTCTTCTGTCTTTCCTTCCTTCATTCTTTCCTCTTCCTTCTGCCTGTGGGTGACTCTACACTGAGTGACAAGCCAAATGGTTTCCTGTACACCAGGAAACCATTTACTACGCTGGGTGGTAACCATATAACCAAATTTTGGTGCCTGGTGGCTTAGTGGGTAATTATTGTGCTTCAGTCGGATTAAGCCGGTGAAGGTTTATATCCAAGGGATGGTTGGAGTTGATTGCTCATGTAATGCCACTCAGGGATGAGTGAGGCTGGTCACTCTCATCTTAAATGTCGGGACCAACAGCCTAGCACCGGGCTCCTACGCTCCTCATGGGGCAATGTAGGATTGGATGCTGGATGGATGGATGAATAAGATGGCAAGTCTGATATACCTCAGAGCACTGGTACTGTAACTATTCAGTTGTAGAACTTCTGAATGTATATATGTTCAGAAATATAAGCGTTAGTCGAATATGACGTTCTGTTGTTTGCAACTGCTTATAATCTATATGATTAAATCCTTAATTTCCAAAGCTATAATTGATTTTGTTCTTGCTTTATCCAGATGATATTTTATTTTCGTCAAGGTTGGCTTTTCAAACTGAAAAGATTAAATCTAGTTATACAACCAGCATTTAATTCTTTGCTACTTGAGTGTTCTAATTTCAGTAAAATAGCCTTGTAGCACACACACACACACACACACACACACACACATATATATATATATATATATATGTAGATAGATAAAGATACATACAGTATATATAAACCTCACCTTCTTTTCTTAACTGAGACTCAGCTGTCTGAGGCAACTGATAGCAAACCCTTTTCTGTATCCCCCTACTTTCTCTACACTCACTTCAAAGTCAAAAGTGACTGTTGTATGTAGGCAACGACTTACCTTGCTCTCGTGTTCCTGACCTTGATTTTTCTTAATTCTCTACTCTCTGGCTTCGGCTTACCTGTCACTCTCTGACGAAGTATATCTGTGCTGTTTACTTATCTCCTAATTCTACTATCAAAAATTCTTCGACTATCTTACTTCTATGATGGAACACATTCTATCCATTTCTTCTCTCTCTGAA
The DNA here is from genome assembly GCF_032717465.1 of Coenobita brevimanus. Lineage (NCBI taxonomy): Eukaryota > Metazoa > Arthropoda > Malacostraca > Decapoda > Coenobitidae > Coenobita > Coenobita brevimanus. The sequence continues at coordinate 23,742,678 of NC_137011.1, read as the reverse complement.
ATCTCCATTCTAGGAGACTTCAATGTTCCCCCCAACCTTTGGCTTTCCTGTCCTTTCACTGACCACCTGGTGAACAAGCCTACATCGTTTCTATCCTTAATGACCTAGTGCAGCTTCTACTGCACCCTTCCCGTATCCCTGACTGCTTTGGAGAGAGTTCCAACATACTTGACCTCTTCCTTACAACTAATCCTTCTGCTTATGCTGTTAATCGTTCCTCTCTGTTGGGCTTCTCCTATCACAACCTACTTTTCTTAACCTATCTGTCACTCCAGTACAGCCTGTGGACCCTCCAGAGAAACGTGAGTTGTGCCACTTTGGAGCTGCTGATTGGGAGGCCCTCACGGGGTAGTTCTTTGATATTTCCTGGAATGATTATTGATTACATGGCCATGATCCATCTGAGAGTACCTTGTGCATTAAGGAGGTTATTCTCTCCGGCATGGAAGCATACATTCCCTTCTCATATCCTTTGACTAATCCAAGAAAGCCTTGGTTAATCACGTTTGTTCTAATGCTGTCCACAACAAGGAGATGGCTTATAAAAGGTACCGGAGTCAACCCACCCCTGATTCATATCTTTTTTAAGTTTCTGCCTGGAATCGTGCTAAGTCTGTTCTTCGCTTTGCAAAAAAAATAATTTCATCCGTACTAAATGCTCTCAACTCTCCAACTCGAATTTTTCCTGCTCCTCCTGGCACCTTACCAAAAAACCTTTCTCACAACTTTACCTTATCATTCTTCCTTCCTCTTTTCTACTCTGATGGCTCTGTAGGTATTTCGTCTATTGATAAAGCAGATCTCTTTGCTCAGACTCTCTCCTCCAATTCCACCTTTGACGATTCCGGTGCTGTTCCTCCATCACTTCCCCCCTCTGACTTCCTCATGGTTGACAATAAAATTTCTTCAGCTGATGTATTTTCTGCCCTCACTGCCCTCAGTACCAACAAGGCATATGAGCCTGATGGAGTCAAGAACTGTGCTTCTGTGCTTACACCCTGCATAGGTCAACTCTTTCTCTTTTGTCTGTCAACTTGCACCTTTCCTTCTTGATGGAAGTTTGCTCTCTTTCAGCCTGTCCGAAAGAATGATGACCATTCCCAACCCTCTAACTATCGCCCAATTGCTTTAACATCCTGTGTCTCAAAAGTTTTCAAGTCTATTCTTAACAGAAAAATTTTAAAGCATTTTTCCTATCATATCGTTCTTTCTTATCATCACTATGGGTTCCTTCAGGGACGCTCCACTGGTGATCTCACCTTCCTTTCGGACTCCTGGTCATCCTCCTTTCGGGACTTTGGCGAAAGCTTTGCTATTACATTTGAGATGTCAAAGGCTTTCGATCGAGTCTGGAATAAATCTTTAATTTTTAAACTGACCTCCTACAGTTTCTATCCTTCTATCTGTGCCTTCATCTCTAGCTTCTTTTCTTGTCGTTCTATAGCTGCTGTTGTAGACGGCCATTGTTCTTCTTCTAGATCTATCAATAGCTGTTTTCCTCAGGGCTCTGTCCTATAACCAACTCTCTTCCTGTTATTCATCAATGACATTTTAAGTTGAATATCTCACCCCATCCACTCATACGCTGATGATTCCACTCTTCACCTTTGCATATGGTTCTCGGAACGTCGATTCCAGGAATGACTACAATTAACAAGGGATGAGGCTATGGCACACCTAATGTCTGACTTGGCTCGTATCTCTGACTGGGGTAAAAATAATCTTGCTGTTTTTAGTGCACGAAAGATTCAGTTCTTACACCTATCAGCCTAACAAAATCTTCCACAGGAGTATCCACTAATGTTTAATAATATCCAGCTTAATCCTGCATCATCCTTAAACGTACATGGGGTTTCATTCTCTCGGGACTTATCTTGGAGAGATCATATTACATCTCTTGTAAAATCTGCGTCCACGAGATAAGGTATCCTAAACTGACTCCATACCTTCTTTACTCATGCACAGTTGTTGACTTTATACCTGAGTTTTATTCGCCCCCTTTGTAGAGTACAACTCTCAAGTGTGGGGAGGCTCCACACATACAGCTCTTCTCAATAGGGTGGAGTGAAAGGCTTTTCATCTCATTAATTCTCCTCCTCTTACTGGCTCCCTTCAACCTCTGTCTCTTTGTCTCACTATTGCATCTTTATATCTTTTCTATCACTACTTCAATGGTCACTGCTTCTCTGACGTGTCCTCTTGCATCGCCCCACCTCTATGATGGGCGCGTAGCACCCGTCTAGCAAGAAACTCTGATCCAATTTCTGTCCAATTCTCTAATGCGAGAGTTAACCATTTCTTCCAGTCCTTCAGTTATGGAACAGGTCATCTCTGGAACTGTCTCCATCTGTCTCTATTTCCTACTTCCTATAATCTCCAGTCTTTCAAATGCAGTTTGTCCATGCATCTCAAAATGAACGGATCTTGAAACTGGTTCTCTTTTTTATTGTTATTGTTTTTTTGTCTAGGAAGGGACAGTTTGCAGGCTCCTGGCTTTTGCTTCCTTCTTCCTTGCATTATATATATATATATATATATATATATATATATATATATATATATATATATATATATATATATATATATATATATATATATATATATGAAGCCTCTGTGGTGGAATGGTAAAGTGTGCATTTTCGCACACTGAAGAATGAGGGTTCATCCCCCGCCAGGGTAATAAACTAAGGGAGCATTTTTCCGTCCATGTACTGCATTGGCAGACATAAGAGGTGCTGTGGTTGAATCAATGTCGCATACTATAGAGTATGCTTCCACCCAGTCGGCTTATGTGGGCCAATTACACCTGGTTCACAGACTACACACACATCCAAAGCCACTCCAACATTACAATTACACTAACAAGCTCTTCTCACCCTATATATAGTCTCTACCAGACAGCCTAAGCCACTTGGTAGAGATACATTGACTGTATCGTCCCAACTTCAACCGGGATAGGCCGGTCCTGCAGTGGACACTCAAAGGGATGATGATATATATATATATATATATATATATATATATATATATATATATATATATATATATATATATATATATATATATATATAACTGAAGGAGTTAAGCACATAATTATATGTTTTGTGCAGGATAATATGGATTCGTGTTTACTGTCTTTTCCCTGACAAGCTTTGGTGATGGTTCAGAATTACATATTCATTGCAGAATAGTATGTATAGTATAATGAACTGGATTTAATTTGTTTTTTGACAATGGTCAGTAAGACTAATTTTAACTAATGTCGTACAATTATTAACCGGACTTTTACTCGGACAAGTATACTTATAACACAGAGATCACCTTGATAGTACACAATATTTCTTTTTGTGTCTTAGGTATTACTAAAGTAAAATGTACAATTGAATGTGATTATTACTTTCACTCTCAAATATGAGCTGAATAACATGTTTACACTGACTGTACGTCAAGAAGTTGTGATGATAACAGAAATCATGGAGGGTATTACTGACTTAGTATTATTGTATTTGGCCTGTCTTTGCACTAATAATGAAGTTCCATTTTACTTTAGTTTATTCTTATTGCTGTCATATAATTTTATTCACCTAATGACAGACTCTGTAATCCTCCATTAACCCATGCCATCCAGGTGACATGTATAGATGTCCTCCCGGGGCTGTCCAGGGTCATGTATACATAATCTAGTAATTTGGGCCCCTGTCTGAATATTCAGCTGGTTATTTCCACCAGAAACAGCCACTGGCAGCCCTCTGGCATGCATCCCAGTCATGTTTCAGTTGCCTGAGTACCTCCCTCATGGATAGACCTATGCAAAAATTATTTCCTGTGTCCGGGCCCTCGGTTGACCGCCTGCGACCACCGACTTCAACAGCAATGAAGACTGTAGGCCCTAGAAGGAAAGGTTCCTTGGTGATAGTGTGATAGAGAGGGAGTTGGATCTTCCATTATCACCAACAGTGAGTGGGGAGAGTGACTCCTCCTCTGAGGAAAGTGACATCACCATGCTGAGTGTGGAAATGTATGTGTCAGAGGAAGAGAGTGACTATGAGTTCTCCATTGTGTGGTGATATCTTCCCTCTGCACAATCATCAGCCTTTTCTGATGATGAAGAAGTGTCAGATGTTACTGATGATCCTACAGAGAGGAATATTCACACAGTGGAGAAGGTGGAAGGTGAGGTAGTGAGTGAAGAAAGGGAGGAGGTGGAGGATGGTGGGAGGAGAAAATGCCGAGGGCTGTGCCATGCACCAGAGCGGCCTACATTGGAAATTTTCACCCGTCCTCCATCAACACTAGCCTCTTGCACACGGCCTGCACCTGAACCATCATTGCCATGTGCCTCACCATGCTGGCCTGCCTTACTACGTGCCTCACGATGCCAGCCGGCCTCACCACGTGGCTCAGCACACCGGCATGCTTCATCACATGGCTCACAATGCTGGCCTGCCTCACTATGTGCCTTGCCACGTTGGCGTGTCTCACCACATGCCTTGCCATGCCAGCCTGCCTCACCATGTGCCTCACCATGCCAGCCTGCCTCACCATGTGGCTTGCCATGCTGGCCTGCCTCACCACTTGCCTCATCACCACTGCCTAGTATGTTGGGCTATGTTGGTGCAGGTGCACGTCGGCAGGCACGTGCTTGCCCATGCCTACCACCATCACCATCATCATCACTTGCCTCATCTAGTGGAGAGTTGGCTGACTTGCCACCACACCGCCATGCTAGGGGCCATAGCAGGGCACAGGGAAGGCCACATGCATAGCAAAGGCAGGAATCACAGGTGTGTAGATTGGAAACTTTTGCCAAGGAGGAAGGGATGGGGTTTGAGCCCGAGGTACCTATGTTTGATGACACAAACACAGGTGTTCAGCCAGAATTCCCCTGTAATCAATCTTCTTCTGCAGTGGAATTCTTCCTTGCTTTTTCTCACAACAGCAGTGATGGGCTTCATTGTGAAACAAGTGAATGCAGACAAGGAATTCTGCTGCAATTGGGCTAAAACCTTGCATCTAAGAGAGAGTGCAAAGAAGAAAGAATGTACTGTGGCAAATGTTAGCGAGATGTACATTTGGCTAGCATTGAGTATGCTGATGTCTCATGTAAGAAAGCACAATATACATGATTATTGGCTCGTGGATGATATTGCATCTACCCCCATATTTGTTAAGTACAGTATATGCCACGGGACTGGTACCTTGACATCCTCGGGTACCTGCATTCTCCACAAATATGAGCCCACAAACAAACAACAGGCTGTGGAAGATTCGCTTGATTTTAGAAATGATGAAGGAAAATTTTTGATCCTTTTTCAGGCCATTCCAGAAGGTTTTTATTGATGAGTCGCTTGTTCTGTTCAGAGGATGTCTTGCATTCATTCACTACATTCCCTCAAAGAGACATCAATTTGGAATAAAGATTTTTGTTTTGTGTGATTGGAAGAATGGGTACTTGTTAGATTTTATTGTGTATACAGCAAGTTATATGGTGTTGTCGAAGGACGATCCCCATGACTTCTCTGGTTCAGTTGTCAAGAAGTTGATGGACAGGTACTTCGGTGGCAATCATCTCCTTTTCACCGATAATTATTGCACAGCACCAAGTTTTGCAAAATACCTGCAAGAACACAAATTGGATCGTGTAGCACTGCCCATGCAAAAAGGAAGCATTGGCCATCTTTTCCCAAGGGCACTGAGAATGGGGAGTGTAGGACCTTGAAATCAATTAAACTCCTTGCAATCCACTAGCATGATAAAAGAAAGGTAAATGTCCTCTTCATGGTCCATGAAGGTAAGTTGATTGACACAGGCAAGGTCGATAGGATAATGAGGCAGGTAGTCTTCAAGCCTGATGCCGTTATTGACTATAACATGAACATGTGACTCGTCAAAAAATCTGAAATGGAGATTGGCACCATTGACTGTGTTGTATAAGAAGGCATTCCTACATGTATTGGACATCAATGTACTGACAGCCCTCTGGGTCAAACATTAGAATGTTATTTATTTTACTTTAGCTTTGTTATATATCTTGTCATAGCCTGTCAGTTTACTCCCCAATCAAACTGAGAAGAATCCGGTTTCTGTCCAAAGAATCACCCATTATTCACACGCAAGACAAAAAGAAGCTGTCAATGTTTTGCCTGCATCTTTCCGACTGGTGATGGCATTGCTTACTAACGTGAACGTTCCCATAAGGAAAAGTTATGCAACGTCACTGATTTAAAGGAGTGCCAGTACAATAATATCAGAACAGTGCTCTTATAACTGAATTAGAAAACAAACATAATTAATAAAAAATAACACTAACATACTGCAAATGAGGAAAGATAGAAAGATAGTCACTTTGTAAGGAAGGAGAGTGTTCCGCAAAAACTTAACGGAGAATCGTGACGGACTACAGGAAGTTTTTATGCTAGAGAGAAAAAACAAAGTTCTCCTTGCACCCAATAAGTTTCATATAAAATTGTTACGTCCCCGTCCCGCACTGCCACAGGCTCCAACAGCAGTAATTCAGTATAGGAAGGACATTGTCCACTGAGTTGTTCTGCCTATGGTCAGCCTTTCGCTGTGTAACAAGATCAGCTCTGGTGTTGTCAATAAACAGTGGCTTCTAAAGTTCGCTGTCTTTGTTTTCCACATAATTACAGTTAATGCATGCCAAATACACTTCAGTGTTTTCACAAGTACTTGAGCTATATAATCTTCATTTACTGCACTGACACTGAACTAAACTCAGACTGAACTGAAAAGAAACTGACTCCCCAAGGCACTTCCACCTCCATATATAGCCTCGCATTACACTCGTAGCTTACCAAATCAGAGACAGCCAAAACATACCAGAGTTTTCTTACACTGCAAAACACTCTAAATTATTAAGGAAAAAACATTAAAGTTACAATCACATAAATAATACATTATACAGAAAAAGAGCATAAATATTTATGTACAACATACAAAGTAACTCTGCTCACAACAGCAGGCTGACTGGTAAATCTGACACATAACTGGAAAATACGAGAATTACTGAGAACCTTCCAGTACTTAATATTTAGCAAATCCCGCTTCCCAACACTACCCCCACCCTAGTCGTTCCTTGTTCTGACAAAACTACACAATACTTACAGACATAACCCTTAATCCAAACTAAACATTTAATTATACACAAAATAATTCTTCAACTTGTCAGGTCTTCTCCTATGCCACTTGTGACGACGTCCCTGCTCCTCTGCTAAGTCCACTCCTTCTGGAATGACTAGGTCCTCTTCCTGATTCACTTCCTCCTTCAGGACTGTCAGCATCTCCTTGCACTTCAGTTCCTTGGTCTTCCTCAACATACTCGGCTGCGGGAGAGCACGATTCCTCAGAGACAATACAGCTGTACTGTCCTGGCCCATGGTACTGCCATAGACAGTTCAAGTGTACCACCCTTTTTTGTTTATGTGAGGAAGAAGGAACCAAAGACACGAGCCCACAATAACTGTTCCCTTCAAGAGAAAAACAAAATACGAGAGAGAGCCAAATTCAAGACCCGATCATTTCGAGATGCCTGGGCAGACTGCATTTGAAAAACTGGAGAGCATACGAAGCAGGAAATACAGACAGAGGGATACAGTTCCAGATCTGACCTGTTGCATAAATGAAGGACCGGGAGTAACGGTTAATTCTTGCATTAGAGAGTTGGGAAGACAATGGATGAGAGTTTGCTGCTAGACGGGTGCTACGCATCCATCGTAAAGGTGGAGGGAAACAAACAGATAGTTCAGAAGAGTAATGACCATTGAAGTAGTGATAGAAAAGAGATAAAGATGCAACAATGTGGTGAAGAGACAGAGGTTGAAGGGAGCCAGTAAGAGGAGGAGAGTTAAGGAGACGAAAAGCCTTTGACTCCACCCTATTGAGAAAAGCTGTACGTGGGGAACCTCCCCACACATGAGAGTTATACTCCACACAGGGACGGATAAAACCCGTGTATAGAGTCAACAATTGTGCAGGGGTAAAGAAGGAACGGAATTGGCTTATGACACCTAATCTCCTCGAAGCAGATTTTACAAGAGATGTAATATGATCTTTCCAAGATAAGTTCAGAGTGAATGATACCCCAAGCGTGTTCAAGGATGATGCAGGATTAAGATGAATATTATTAAACATTAGTGGGTACACCTGTGGAAGATTTTGTTGCGTTAATAGGTGTAAGAGCTGAGTCTTTGATGCATTAAAAAAACAAAATTATTTTTACCCCAGTCGGAGATATGAGCCAAGTCAGACATTAGGTGTGCCATACCCTCATCCATTGTTTGTTGAAGTAACTGATAAGATGGGCGTTGTGGGAACCGAATGGAAAGGTGAAGGGTGGAGTCATCAGCGTATGAGTGGAAAGGGTTAGATGTAAAGCTTAGAAGGTCCTTGATGAATAAAAGGAAGAGAGTTGGTGATAGGACAGAGCCCTGAGGAACACCACTGTTGATAGATCTAGGAAAGAATGATGGCCGTCTACAACAGCGGCTATAGAACGACCAGAAAGGAAGGTAGAAATGAAAGGACAGATAGAATATAGAAACCGTAAGAGGGCAGTTTGAAAAATAAAGATTTATGCCAGTCTCGATCGAAAGCATTTGAGATGTCAAATGCAATAGGAAACCTTTCGCCAAAGCCCCGAAAGGAGGATGACCAGCAGTCTGAAAGGTAGGTGAGAAGATCGCCAGTGGAGCGTCCTTGACGGAACCCATACTGACAATCAGAATGAAGGTTGTGATAGGAAAGATGCTTTAAACTTTTTCTATTAAGAATCAACTCGAAAAGTTTTGAGATAGAGGATGTTAAAGCAATTGGACGATTGCCAGAGGGTTGAGAATGGTCACCCTTCTTTGGGACTGGCTGAATGAGAGCAAACTTCCAGCAAGAAGGAAAGGTACAAGCTGAAAGACAAAGGCAAAAGAGTTTACCTAGGCAGGGTGTAAGCACAGTTCTTGAGGACAACAGGAGGGACTCTATCAGGTCCATATGCCTTGTTAGTATTGAGGCCTGTGATGGCAGAAAAAACATCAGTTGAAGAAATATTAATGTCAGCCATAAGGATGTCAGAGGAGGGAAGTGATGAAGGAACAGCAACGGAATCATCTAAGGTGGAATTGCAGGAGAAAGTCTAAGTGAAGAGCCCTGCTTTATCAGTAGAAGAAATAGCTACAGAGCCATCAGAGTAGAAAAGAGGAGGGAAGGATGATGAGGTAACATTGTTAGAAAGGTTTTTGGCAAGGTCCCGGAAGGAGCGAGAAGAATTCGAGTTGGAGAGTTGACAGCATTTAGTACGAATAAAATTATTTTTAGCTGAGCGAAGAACGGACTTAGCATGATTCCAGGCAGAAACATAAAATAGATGTGATTCAGGCGTAGGTTGGCTCTGGTACCTTTTATAGGTCCTCTCCTTGTTTGGACAGCATTAGAACAAGCGTGATTAAACCAAGGTTTTCTTGCATTCGTCAAAGGATATGAGAAAGGAATGTATGCTTCCATGCCCAAGAGAATAACCTCCATAATGCGCAAGGCACACTCAGATGGCTCCCGGCCATGGAAGCAATAATTATTCCAGGGAAAATCAAAGAAGTACTGCCTGAGGGCCTCCCAATCCGCAGCTCCAAAGTGCCACAGACGACGTTTCTGTGGACGGTCCACAGGCCGTACTGGAGGGATAGGACAGGTAAAGGTGATGAGGTTGTGATCTGAGGAGCCCAGCGGAGAGAAAAGATTAACAGTGTAAGCAGAAGGATTAGTTGTAAGGAAGAGGTCCAGTATGTTGAAGCTCTCTCTAAGACGGTCAGAGATACTGGTAGGGTGCTGTACAAGCTACTCTAGGTCATTAAGGATGGAAATGGTGTAGGCTTGTCCACCAGGTGGATCAGTGAAAGGAGAGGAGAGCCAAAGGTGGTGGTGAATATTGAAATCTCCTACAATGGAGAATTCAGAGAAAACAGAAATGGATAGAATGTGTTCCGTCGTACAAGTAAGATAATCAAAATTTTTTTTATAGTCAGTAGAATTAGGGGATAAGTAAACAGCACATATATATATTTAGTCAGAGATTGACAGGAAAGCCGAGGCCACAGTGTAGAGAATTCAGAAGAATCGAGTTTAGGAACACGAGAACAAGATAAGTCGTTCATATATTTAGACAATAGCTACCTTTGGCATTGTAATGAGTATAGAGAAAGTAGGAGGATGCAGAAAAGAGTTTGATGTCAGTTGCCTCAGGCAGCTGAGTCTCAGTTAGAAAAAGAAGGTGAGGTTTAGAGAAGGAGACGTGGTGCTCAACAGAGCGAAAGTTAGAGGAAAGGCCACGAATGTTGCAGAAATGAAGAAGTGAGTCAGACAGTGGTTCCAGGCATCTCTGTGAGTCGTCACTGGGAGAGGGGCTGATGGCGGGGGAATTTATGGTCCCTCCTCCCCCCCCAGGGGACTCCGAGGCCTGATTTTCTGAAGCCATTATATTTTTAAAATTTTGGAAAAGGAAGTGAAGTGTGTGCTGGGCATGTAGTCTGGTGTAGATAGTTAGAGAAACATGTATTGGAGAGCATGCTGGCCTACTCTCTGTGTTACTGAGACACTGAAAAAGTTCAGCAAAGGGAGATGGTCGGGAACTAGTCATGAGGGCTGATGAACCAGCTCTTCCTGTCATCAGCTTTCCATCCACCTTGGGAGTACTGCCCTGCTCGACTGGTCTACTCGTCCTTGGACAAGTCTTCCTTCCTCCCCAAATCTGGTACCTCGTGGGATGCAGACCAATATGCCATCAGCAACGCAGTTTATTTCTGGTTCCAATCCATTTGTATTTCTGTACAATACTTGGCCAGTTCTTGTCTCAGGATCCAGTTGAATTTCTCCACCATCCCATCTTACTGTGGCCTTGGGCTGTCCTGGTCCTCTTGATCCCTAGTAACTTGCAGAACTGACAGAACGCAGAAGACTCAAAGTTTTTACCTTAGTCTGATTATAGCTCCTGTGGCATCCCAAAATGACTGACAAACTTCGTCAACCAACACCTGAGCAACAGTCACAGCCTTTTGATTGGGGATGGCATAGGCTTCTGGCCACTTTGTGAAGAAGTCCAGTGTGACACATATATACCGGTTTCCTCTTTCAGTGAGTGGTAGAGGTCCAGCAATATCTACCCCAACACTTTCCATCAGTGCCCCCACCTGGCACAGCTGAAGAGGGGCGCAAGCATGTTTCTTGGGTCACTTCGTGGCACAGCATACGTCACAGGCCCGACATCACTCTTCAACGTCCTGATGCATGCCAGTCCAGTAGAACCTCTGCCGCAGCTGACTTAGAGTTTTCTTCACTCCCAGGTGCCCACTAGTGATCTGGTTAAGACTCATCGAAGATCTTGGACCTCATTTTCATCGGAACCACAAGTTGTCAGTATTTGCTGAGGACACTGGGTGTCTCCCACTGACTCTCCAATAGTCCATTGTTTAAGCGAGGAAGGTTCCATTGACTCCAGTAGCTCTAAGTCACAGGTCTGAATCTGGAAACCTCTTCCCAAGATGGTCACACTGTACTCTGCTGCAGCCAATCTAGCACTGGTTGTAAATTTGATCCTCCATCTGCATCCTCTTCGGATATTTAACTGACGCTGGCCCTGTCACCACAGTACTGCTGCATTTCTTGCTATGCTCTTCTTTTTTACTAAACTGCTGGCACTGAGTCACAAGGCTGACGACTCAGGCTGTCTGCAATGCCATGTATCTGCTCAGGACAGTGCTGCATCTCACAATTGTGCTGATCCAGTTTCCCAAGCCAGCATGCCAGTTGTCCTTCCGAATTCTTTAACATCTTCAGCCACTTGAGTGCCATGTGGTCTGTCCTGATGATGAAGTAGGACCCATACAAGTAGTGATGGAAGAAATCAAGGCTCTTCATCACTGCCAATTGCTCTTTACAAGTCTTACAGTAGTTGCACTTTGGTGGGCTGAGGTTCTTGCTGTAATAAGCCACCACATGCTCTTTTTCAACCTTCTTCTACAACAGGACTTCACCAATACCTTGGTCGCTAGCATCAGAATCCAGGATGAATGGCTGACTCTGATCTGGGTACAGCAACACTGGAGAGCTCGTCAACGCATGCTTGAGTTCACTGAAGACCTTCTGAGTCACTGCAGTCCACATAAACTTCTGCCTCTTCCCCAACAACTTGTGCAAAGGTGCAACTGTTGTTGCAAAGTCCTTGATAAAATGCTGATAGTAGTGCACAAGCCCAGGAAACTCCATAGTTTCTGCACAAACGTTGGAATTGCCCAGTTTTCCACAGCTGCCACCTTCTCTGGGTCAGTGCAGATGCCACCGACGCCTGCAATGTGTTCCAGGTACTTCACTTCCTACTGGAACAGGTAGCACTTCTTTGGGTTCAGCTTGAGGTGCGCTTTTCGGATCCCACTGAGCACCTCTGCCAGCCTCTCCAACTTCTGTTCAGAAGTCGATCCAAACACAATTACATCATCCAGATAGATGAGAGCTGTCTGCCACTGCAGGCCTTCCAGTATACAATACATGAGATGCTCAAAAATAGCTGGGGCATTGCATAGGCCAAATGGCAACACTTTAAACTGCCATAAACCTCTCCCATAAGAAAAGACTGTTTTCTCCTTGTCCTTCTCTACAATCTTGACCTGATGATAACATGCCTTCATGTCTAGGGTGGAGAACCACTTGGCACCTGACAGAGCATCCAGGGTGTCATCAGTTCTTGGTAAAGGGTATGGATCCTTCGCTGTCACTCTATTCAAGGCTTGAAAATCTACACAGCATCCTACAGAACTATCTTTTTTCTTTACCAGAACCATTGCTGATGCCCAAGAACCGCTGGAATTTTCTATCACTCCTTAGCTCTGGAGAGACTCCATCACCTCCATTTCTTGCTGTTGGTCTGGCGCCATCGTCTGCACTGACTGTTTAGTTGGGCAGTGATCCCCAGTGTCAATACAATGCTCCACTGGATCAGTGCACCCTAGGTCTAGGTCTCCGGTGGAAAAGACATAGGCAAACTTTGTCAGCAGCTGCCTCAACTTCAGCACTTGCAAGGCATGTAGGCATTGGCAACTCCATGAAAATAGGTCTTGTAAGTGATCTGGCAGATACCCTTCTTCACTGACTACACTCCTTTTACAGGCCTTCCTCTGATGCAATTCAGGGTCCACTGCCTGGCAAAGACCCACAATTTCTCCCTCGTTGATCTTCTGTGGCTCACGGAAGATTTTGGTTGCAACAACCAACACTTTACTTGCACCTGTTTCCACCAAAGTTTTCCCCACCATCACTCCAGCCTTCGTCTTGCACTGTACATCAGGCTCCTCTACCCCTAGACAGCTGTCGAAAGAACTACTCACCTTGCACTGGAGCAATAGTTTTCATTTTGGGGGTATCACTGAAGTGTGGAGCACCCTCACCTTGCCACCACAGCTGGTACATCTCACTGCTGTGAAGGCAAACTGGATTTCCTTGAATCTTCAGCGTCATGGAGCAGAGGTCCAGCTCACAACCCATGGGCATCAAATAGTCTAGACCAAGAAAGCAAGGATCCTCCATCTCAGGTACAGTCGGCCACAGGAAAAAGTATACACCTCTAGTCCCTTCTTGGAGGATTTTAATAAGTAACACTGCCCTGAACAGCATCAACAACTGAACGGAAAACGATTATCCTGAGCTGTTTCCCTTTCTATCTGATATAAAAACATCGGCCGAGAAAATGCTATACTTTTTTGTGTTTATATTTCTCCCTTTGTATACTTTTTTCTGTAGCCGACTGTACACAGAATGGAATCGTGGCCTCTTCCAATACCACTTGAATCTGGGTATCCAAGGATCCTCTCAGTTCTGCGCGGTGCCCAGTTACGCCACACGATGCTCTAATGACTCAGGAAGATACTGATGATGTAACACATCAGGCCTCACTAAAGTCTGGTCTGAGGCTGAATCAATCACCAGGGAACACTTTATGCCTCCTTGTCTTCTATGTACCCACACACTGTTGATCGAAGTTCTCTTGCATTTTCTCAGCGGTGAGGCTACTTGGGAAAAGCTGACTGTGGTTACCCCTTACAACCAGCCTCCACTAGTTTTCCACTTCTTTTTGGTTTTCTACAACCCTTTTCTTATCCTCCTTTTTCTTCTTTGAACATCCAGAATTGAATTGTCCCACCTCACTACATGTCTAACATCCTTTTGTTACAATTGCAGATTTCCTTGCACTGCTCTGCTCTGCTCTTGTTCCTTCTTTCATTTGTAACAATCATATTTCTGGTGTCCCAGCTTCCCGCAGAATCAGCAACCTCCTTTGGTCTTCTCCCGTTCCCTCTTGCACTTGTAGCAGTCCTCTTTCCTATGTCCTTGCCCTTCACGGTACCAGCAACTTCCTTAATTTTTTTTTGCTTCATGTACCTGCCTCTTTCTTGACTAGAATCCCACACTATGACCTGACTGAAAAGTGGATGTACTGGACCTGATGTAGTACTCAAATTCTAGAGCCTTCGCTAGTGCTTCTTGCATGCTTCTGGATTGAGCCTGCTTCATTTGCATTTTCAACTCTGCACTGTCAAGAGCATCGATGAACATGTCCCTCAGAATAGACAACAGGTTAGGTACTGCTCCAGGGTACAACTTGTGTGCCATACTTTCCAGGTCATGAGCAAGCTGCTGCAGGGATTTGCCTCGAGCCCGTACATGGCTCTGGAATCTTACTCTGTAAACCTCAGTTTGGTACATAGTCCCATATCTGCACTCCAGTAATTCTACTGAGGACTGATAACTGTTCCTCTTCTCTAGACATCTGGCCCAGAATTTCCATTGCGGCACCCTTGTGGCTAGTAGCAAGCTGTACTGTCCTTTGCCTATCATCCAAATCATTCTGATCAGCAAGTAACTCAGACTGCATACGGTAAGCTTCCCAAGATATCTTGCCATGAAATTCCTGAGATTTCTTTTTAATTGGATCCCCATTATTACCTAGTACTTTACTGAATTGGGGCCTAAAAACTAGGGCATCATAATTAAGGCCAGGACTTAAAACGCCCACATTCTGATTATTCAACCCTCTACTGCTACCTTCAGACGCTTGGAAGCCATCAAGATTCCCCATACACTGTCCATTCTTCTCATACGTTCCCTGTACACTAACCTGAGACTCAGCAGTGCAATATTTCTCTACAGCCTCAATTTCTTACTAATTATCTTCACATGGTCTACTACATGCTTCAACTGGTTTGCTTCAGCTGTCTGCACTCCATCACTATTCCCTCAGTAATCTTCAGCTGGTTGTCCACATGTTGTCTGCACTCCGGTGCTATTCTCGCACTAAGCTTCAGCTTTTTGTATACATGCTGTTTGCACTCCATCATTGTGAGTTGAAAATGCAAATGCTGCCGTAGCTCAGCATATACTTCTTCCTTCAACTGTTGTTCTTCCTTCATTTCCCCCATGAAGAAGACCCCCATTATAGCAATGCACTTTACTAATTTGTGGTCTAAAAACTAGGGCATCATAATTACAGTAAGACTAGGACTTAAAACTCTTACATTCTGATTATTCAACCCTTTACTGCTACGTTTAGATGCTTGGGATCCGTCAAGATTCACTATACAATGTCCATTCTTTTCATATGCTCACTGCCCATTCACCTGAGGCTCAGCAGTGCAGTATTTCTCTACGGCCTCAATTTTCTCACTAATTATCTTCACATGGTCGACTAAGTGCTTCGGCTGGTTTTCTATATGTTGTCTGCACTCCATCACTATTCTTCAGCTGGTTGTCTACATGGTGTATGCACTCCATCACTTTTTCCTCACTAATCTTCAGCTGCTTGTCTACATGCTGTCTGCACTCCACATTGATGATTACCTCATACTTCTGTTGCCGTAGCTCAGCGTATACTTCCTCCTTCAACTGTTGTTGTTTTTCCTTCATTTCTCCCATGAAGAATCTGGCTGTCCTTGCATCCTCAGTTGTAGCTTCCTCTGTTGCTCCAGTAATGCCTCTAAAAGTCATTCAAACTGCTCTTTCTGTTCTTCTCTCTGTGCTTCTAGTTGTTGATTTTTACGTTGCAGTTGTTCACATTGTGCTTGTAATTCTTCTCTGAGTTCTTTCTGTCCTTCATTCTGTGCATATAATTGTTCTCCGAGTTCTCTCTGTCCTTCATTCTGTGCCTGTCATTTTTCTTTGAGTTCTTTTTGTCCTTTGACCTATGCCTGTAATTGTTATTTGAGTTCTTTCTGGCGTTCATCCTGTGCTTGTAATAGCTTCAAAATTTCAGCCAGGGGCACCCCCTCCTCCTGCCCAGTTCAGCTCCTTGTCTGCACACCCCCTTGCTCTATATCGATGATTAGACTCACGGCCGCACTTTTCTAACGATCCACACTCCTGACACCACTGTTATATCCCTGTCCCACACTGGCACAGGCTCCAACCGTAGTAATTCAGCATAGGAAGGACGTTGCCATGTGGGTTGTTCTTCCTGTGGTCAACCTTTCAGTGTGCAACAACAAGATCAGCTCAGACGTCATAAATAAACACTGGCTTCTTAAACTCGCTGTCTTTATTTTCCAAATAATTATGCTTAATGCTGACTACCAACCCTTCACTGTTTTCACACGTACCGGAGCTATATATAAAATCTTCACAAACTGCATTAACACTGAATTAAACTCAAACTGAACTAAAACGAAACTAACTCCCCCAGGCTCTTCCACCTACTTATATAGCCTTGCATTATGCTCGAAATTTCTTGTTTACTCTAGCACCTACAGTTACCTGAGCAGAGACATCCAAAACATGACAGAGTTTTCTTACAATGCATAACACTCTAAATTATTTAGCTTGCAAAGAGAGATAAAATTACATAATTTAACAATCACATAAATCAAACATTATAGAGAAAAAGAGCACAAAAATTAATGCACACCTTACAAAATAACCTTGCTCACAGTAGCAGGTTAACTGGCAACTCTGACACATAACTTAAATTTCCAAGAACTACTGAGAATCTTCCAGTATGTCCTATCTAGCAAATCCTGCTTCTCAAGAATATATTACATAGCAAAATTAAATGTTTTATTGGGATTCTTCTGTTCAGATTTCCCAATGTGTAACTGCTGTTTCAATCAGCGTGACCTTACTGTCTTCTTCAAAACCTGCCATAGATCAATGGTAAATCAGTCACAAAACACCTAAAACTTCCGACAAGGTAAAGTGGATAAATTAAAGCTGAGAACCGTATTTTATAATAGAAAGTACAGTATATTACTACAGTGTCACATTTTAAATACTTTATGGCAAGGAACAATAATAACAGAATATCATAAGAACGCAGGTATGATGGTGCAGTTTTTAAATGATTCAGTATTTGTACATAGCTCATAAATTATTTCACGACTGAAACTAAAGTTAATGCCTGCAATATACGGAACAAACACTTACTATAATACTACGTAAATGAAAATGGACATAACAAAGAAGTAAAAAGATGGCACAAAAACATGCATAAACAAGATTCAACTTTCAGACATGATACGTACATATTTCAATTCACTAAAAAAATCATTGATGATTGTGCTTGGTGCCCATACAAAAAATAGGGAGATATAGTAAAAGTCTCTTCATATATCTGAAAGACTTAATTTCAATATTCGTCAAATATATTTGAAAGAAACTTGCGTGATTGGACATAATGGTTCATATAATATGAAGCAAAATTAATGCTGTGACACCAGTTAAGGGTCTGACCATGGTTTTTGAGAAATTTGAGGACAAACTGAATGAATGGTTCAGCAACAGTGGAGAATAGGGCCTTTGCCTGCACTTCCAAGCATGCACGATGCGACTGAGTGACGTGAAGAACGCTGTACTGATAGCCTAAGAGTTCCCGAACAAGAACAGCATTCATTTCCATTTGTACTCCTCTAGTCGCAATATTTATGTGCAGACAGTATCCTCTCACACAGCAGAAAGTCCAATCTTTGAAGCGAGGTGACAGCCCTTCCAAACTGCAAGAACATTGCAGGTTAGCTCAGCAAAATTTCATTAGGTTGACACATGGCCATATGTCAGTGGCATAGGAGACGTTTACTTTGCTTATATTAACGAACCTTTTATCTTGTAATGTACGTCACTGAAAATGCAAAGCTGGTAAAAATCACAAATAGCCTACAAGTGGGAGGTAAACCTGAAGTGTGCAAAATAAATCGCTAAGAAAGTCGTCCAATGAGTCTCTTATGCCACTTAAAATACGGCCCATAGTTTCGAGTACACACACACACACACACACACACACACACACACACACACACACACACATATATATATATATATATATATATATATATATATATATATATATATATCAGCAGCAGCAGCAGCCATTGAGTGTCCACTGCAGGTCCAGTCTATCCCTACTGAAGCAAGGACGATACAGCCAAAGTATCTCTACCCAGTGGCTTCGGCTCTCTGGTAGACACACACACACACACACACACACACACACACACACACACACACACACACACACACACACACACACACACACATATATATATATATATATATATATACAGGAGCGTGACAAGAGATTGAGCTGGCTGGATGAATAATGTGAAGAGAAGCCCATGATCATGGATTTGATACCCCTTTTTAATGCGACTGCGTCCGGATTGACTTTATCGAATACGTTTAGGTGAAGTTACAGAATGTTGTGAATGTTTTTGGCGTATCAGATAGAGTCAGAACTCTGAGGGCTTGAATGGTGAGTGAATGGAAGCGTGGCCCATTGGATTAGGCAAAATTGGGCTATCTGGACATTGGAACTCGTCACACTGCCCTAGGGTAGGAAAGGAGGTCCAGATGATATATATATATATATATATATATGATAAAGCAATTGGACGATAATTAGAGGGTTGGAAATGGTCACCATTCTTTAGGACTGGCTTAACGAGAGGAAACTTCCAGCAAGAAGGAAAGGTACAAGTTGAAAGACAAAGGTGTAAGAGTTTACCTAGGCAGGGTGTAAGCACAGAAGCACACTTCCTGAGGACAGCAGGAGGGACTCCATCGGACCCATATGCCTTGTTAGTATTGAGGCCAGTGAGAGCAGAAAATACATCAGCTGAAGATATTTTAATGTCAGCCATGAGGAAGTCAGTGGGGGAAAATGATGGAGGAACAGCACCGGAATCGTCTATGGTGGAATTGGAGGAGAAAGTCTGAGTGAAAAGATCTGCTTTATCAGTAGAAGAAATAGCTACAGAGCCATCAGAGTAGAAAAGAGGAGGGAAGGATGATGAAGTGAAGTTGTTAGAAAGGTTTTTAGTATGGTTGAAATTATTTCTAGCAAAGCGAAGAACAGACTTAGCACAATTCCGGGCAGAAACATAAACAAGGTGTGATTCAGGGGTGGGTTGGCTCTGGTACCTTTTATAGGCCCTCTCCTTTGTGTGGACAGCATTATAACAAGCATGATTAAACCAAGGCTTTCTTGCATTAGTCAAAGGATATGGGAAAGTAATGCATGATTCCATGCCCGAGAGAATAACCTCCGTAATGCTCAAGGGACACTCAGATGGCTCCCGACCATGGAAGCAGTAATCATTTCAGGGAAAATCAAAGAAGTACTGCCTGAGGGCCTCCCAATTCTCAGCTCCAATGTGCCACAGACAACGTTTCTTTGAAGGGTCCACAGGCCGTACCGGAGTGGCAGGACAGGTTAAAGTAACAAGGTTATGATCAGAAGAGCACAGCGGAGAGAAAAGATTAACAGTGGAAGCAGAAAGATTAGTTGTAAGGAAGAGGTCAAGTATGTTGGAGCTCTCTCCAAGGCGGTCAGGGATATGGGTTGGGTGCTGTACAAGCTGCTCTAGGTCATTAAGGATAGAAAAGATGAAGGCTTGTTCACCAGGTGGATCAGTGAAAGGAGAGGAAAGACAAAGATGCTGGTGAACATTGAAATCTCCTAGAATGGAGATTTCAAAGAAAGAAGAAATTAATAGAATGTGTTCCATCGTAGAAGTAAGATAATCGAATAATTTTTGATAGTCAGTAGAATTAGAAGATAAGTCAACAGCACAGATATATTTATTCAGAGAATGACAGGAGAGCCGAAGCCAGGGAGTAGAGAATTCAGGAGAATCAAGTTCAGGAACCCGAGAGCAAGATAGGTTGTTACGTACATATACGCAACATCCACCTTAGGCTTTGAAATGAGTATAGAGAAAGTAGGAGGATACAGAAAAGGGTTTGCTGTCAATTGCCTGAGACAGCTGAGTCTCAGTAAGGAAGAGATGGTGAGATTTAGAGGAGGAGAGGTGGTGTTCAATAGACAGAAAGTTAGAGGAAAAGCCGCAAAGGTTGCAGAAATGAAGAAGTGAGTCAGACAGTGGATCCAGGCAGCTCAAAGAGTTGTCACCGGGAGAGGGGCGAATGGTGGCATTTATAGTCCCCCCTTAGGGACATCGAGGCATTGTTGTAGTGCATCAATATTCTTTATATATATATATATATATATATATAGATAGATAGATAGATAGATAGATAGATAGATCAATAGAAGATAGATAGATAGATAGATAGATATAGATATAGATAGATAGATATAGATATGGGCGGTTCATGGTGAAATACAGAAATTTCACATAGCATTCATCGATAAAGACAATGCCTTTAATCCCATTCATTGCCTTAGTAACATATAAAACATGAGGAGG
The DNA here is from genome assembly GCF_032717465.1 of Coenobita brevimanus. Lineage (NCBI taxonomy): Eukaryota > Metazoa > Arthropoda > Malacostraca > Decapoda > Coenobitidae > Coenobita > Coenobita brevimanus. The sequence continues at coordinate 23,721,937 of NC_137011.1, read as the reverse complement.
ATCAGACAACCTCTAGCTTTCATTCTAAATGCCAAGTTTTAAGAGGGTACAGACGGTTTAAGAGAAATGTATATTGTTGAATGTTCTAAAAGGGTCTAGACGGTTAGAAACCGTTCTTGAAAATTCTGAAATGTTCTAGAAGGTTCTAGATGGTTCGAGACAGTTATGGAATGTTTAAGAAGGGTTGGCCATGAGTCTGTAAATTCCAGCAGGCTGCCTCGCCACGCAATCGGCTGGTTGTGCAATGTCTAATTCTGCATATTGCATAGCTCACTCGTGAGGACAATTTGTGTGTGTGTGTGTGTGTGTGTGTGTGTGTGTGTGTGTGTGTGTTTTGTACAGCCTGCTTTGCATGCTTTCCTCTATTTCAAGTTGAGTTTCTGTTTGCCGGCGATATGGCTACAGCCACTACACGAAGCAGTGCTTCTGTCTGGTTGATTGGTCATCCTGAAGAAACGATCACTGGTTGTCTACTACCATCTAAGGGTCAACTGCTCAGGCATTTATTTTACCACCACGTAGTCCTGAAGAAAACCAAGTCTGACAATGCATCTGCATTGACTGACACTGTTCTTTGTTTCTGGTGTCATCCAATGTTCCAACCTCGACCGTCTGCTGCTATAAGAAGAAGCTTCTGAAACTAGTTGAGCAGGATGAAAAGCTGAAGAAAAATTGACTGAAGGACTTAGAGTCATGTCAAATGAAGGAAGACATCATTTTTGGAGACCTTGATGAACTATTTGACATTTCTAAGTGAGATGCCCAGATGCAGATCAATAACGTGGAACACGAGGCCTTCCTAATCAGTCAACAGGAAGATTGCATGCAATCAACAATGGAAGGGGTCGACGAGCTGTTCCAGAAATCCTGTGAGGTGAAACGCAGGCGAATGGAGACAGAGGAGAAGAGAAAGAAAATTATCTGATAGAGACAAGGAAGCTATGGCTGTGACAGTCGATTAGTCGACATTGATTCTCTCTCTTCTTCTTCGTCATCAGAAGCAGAAGACATTGCAGATCTGGAGTTTGCCCCCAATCTCCATCAAAGAGCAAGCACGCCAAAGAGGGTCAAGGAGACTACCCACGCTTTTCTTTCTCCCGTGGTTACTTCGTCACTGGGTCGAGTGAAAATATCAGACAGGACAGTGATGTTTGCAATCGGAGCCTTGACAAAAGTGACTGGTCAGGACTTGAACAAACTGACGCTCCTCAGAAGTTCTATCCATCGCCATCGAATTAAGAACCGTGAAATGACAGCAGCTGAAGCCAAAAACCACAATATACAACATCATCATGATATTCTGTGCTGCTCGAAAGAGGCTTTCATAGAATTGCACTTTCATTGAAAAATAACAGGGTTTACTGTGCCGAAATGGCTTTTCTGAGTATGTGCTTACTGTCCATTATAACATTAGTGATAAAAAACTTCCGTTTCTATGTTCAGTGTTCAGGTAGTCTGTGGTGCAGTGCAATAATGTTATGGTAACAAAAAGTGAACACTGGAGCGACCTCTAAAACTGAAATTTTGCAGGTTCGTTTGATTAATGAAAGAGAACAGAAATAACTTGCGTTTGTCATGCTATCCTGTTATTTGTATTTTCGAACTACCCTAATATATATATATATATATATATATATATATATATATATATATATATATATATATATATATATATATATATATATATATATATACTGTGTTGTTGAGTGGAGACGAAGGGGAACTGCAAGGCTTGGTGGATGAGTTTTGGGAGAGTGTGTAAGAAACGGAATCTAAAGGTGAATGTAGGGAAGAGTAAAGTGATGATCTTTGAAAGAGGTGAAGTCAGTGAATGTACAGCGAGGTTGGATGGTGAGGAATTGGAAAATGTGAGTACGTTTAAGTACTTGGGTAGTGTGATGAGTAAGGATGGAGGTTTGGAGGGTGAAGTGCTTGAAAGGGTACAGCAGGGAAGAAAGGTTGCTGGTTCTTTGAAAGCAGTGATAAGAAACAGGGAAGTGAGCATGGAAGTGAAAAAGTTACTACATGACAGTATTTTGATACCAACTCTAACGTACGGAAGTGAAGCTTGGACGTTGTTGGAAGGACACAAGTCAAGAGTGAGGGCAGTGGAAATGAGTTATTTAAGAGGAGCCTGTGGAGTCACATGGAGAGACAGGGTGACGAATGAGGATATAAAGGAGCGTTGTGGTGTGGACGTGGATGTGATAGCCAACTTAAACATATGGATGTGAAACTATGGTATGGCACGAAAATGGAAAATCAAGAGTGAGAGCAGTGGAGATGGGACTTCAGAATGTGATTCGTGAAAGATATGGAGTGAGAAAGTCTGTGGATACAAGAATCGAAGAGAGTGTACTGAGTTGGTATGGTCATGTGGAGAGAATGGATAAAAATAGAGTGGTGAAAAAGATATATCTGTGCGAATTTGAAGAAGGAAGGAGGCAAGGTAAGCCAAGGAAAAGGTGGAGGGATATGGTGGATAAGTGTGTGAGGAAGAGAGGTTTGGAAGTCGGTGAGGCTAGGGAACTGACAAGAGATCGAGCTGGCTGGATGAATATTGTGAGGAGAAGCGCATGATCAGAGATTTGGCACCCCTTTTTAACGTGACAGCGACAGGACTGACTCTATCAGATACTCTTATGTGAAGCCACAATAGGTTATGTGGTGGATATTTTTGACATATCAACTACAACTAGGATTCCGCGGGCTTGAATGGCGAGTGAATGGAATCGTGGCCCATTGGATTGGGCAAATTTGGGCTGTCTGGGCGTTGCTACTCCTCACCCTGCCCTAGGGTGGGAAAGGAGATCCAGAAGTTTATATATATATATATATATATATATATATATATATATTTAATCATCATCATCATCAGCCATTACAAGTCCACTGCTGAACAAAGGCCTCCCCCAACCTTCTCCACGAATTCCTTGACTGAGCCAATCTTTGTCACGTTTTCCCTGCTAATTTCTCTATATCATCCCTCCACCTCCTGTCTGGTCTTTTTCTGCTACGCTTATAATCTCTTGGTATCTAGTCAGTCAAACTCTTGCTCCATCGATTATCCCTTATTCTCGGTACATGGCCTGCCCACCTCCATTTTTGTTCTTTTATAACTTCTATAATATCTTTGACTTTAGTCTGCTCTCTCACCCAAGTTGATCTTTTCCTGTCTCTTAAAGATATGCCCAACATTGACCTTTCCATTGCTCTCTGAGAACAAATTAATTTATTTTCCATCGATTTTGTCAGTTTCCAAGTCTCACAACCATACGTCATAGCTGGAATTATACATTCATTATATACTTTTCGTTTCATACAAATTGGCAAGCTACTTTTCATAATGTCCCTATGTTTACCGAAAGCTTTCCATCCAATTCTAATGCGTCGTTTTATTTCGCTATCATTATCTTTCGTTACTTTTAGTATTTGTCCCAGGTAATTGTACGCCTCGACTTGTTCAAGAATTTCTCCATTTATTCTTATAACGCTTTTTGGTGTTTGAGGATTAAACATTAGTTTTACTCCGGTTCATCTTTAGCCCTACTTTGAGACTTTCTCTGTTCAGGTCATTTAACATTTCTTGCAATGTCTCTGCTGTTTCTGAGATTAGGACAATGTCATCTGCAAATCTTAAATGGTTTATTTTCTCTCCATCTATGTTCACTCCTTTGTTTTCCCAGTCTAGCTTTCTGAAAGTACTTTCTAGGCATGCTGTAAATAACTTCGGTGAAATTGTATCTCCCTGACGCACGCCCTTCTCAATCTTAATTTTCTCAGAGTCCTTATGTAATTTAACTGTAGCAGTTCCCTCTTTATATATGTTTTCGAGCAGTTTTACAATGTTCTCATCCACTCCTTTTTCTCGCAATGAATTTATAATTGCCATGTGCTCCACTGAGTTGAAAGCCTTTTCGTAATCAACTAAACCTAAGCACAGTGGTTTATTATATTCTGTAGTTTTCTCAATTAGCTAATTCATTGTGTGTAGATGATCAGTAGTCGAGTACCCACTTCGGAATCCTGCCTGTTCACGTGGTTGGTTTTCCTCCACATATGTAATTATTCTGTTTGTAAGGACTTTAGTGAAGAGTTTGTAAATGACTGATAATAAGCTAATGGGTCGATAGTTACTAAGGTCTTTTGAGTCACCTTTTTTGTAAAGTAAAATAACTATTGCATTACACCATGGTTTGAGAATTGTCTTCTTTTTTATATATTGAGTAAATAAGTGAGCAAGCCTATTTTGTATTTCTGCTCCTGCATCCAACAGTAAACCTGCTACTATTCCATCTTCTCCCGGAGGTTTCCTACTTTTCATATTTTTGAGAGAATTATTTACTTCGTCTGGTGTTACCTCAGGTATTTCACTTGTGTCAACTGAAAAGTTAGCTATTGATACTATGGTCTTTGATGCATACAGTTCTTTGTAAAATTCTTCAACTCTTTTCACCACCTTATCTCTGCATTTAATGACTTTACCGTTTTTGTCTTTTAGTGATACAATTTGTTGCTTTCCAAATGCCATTTTACTTCGGACCTGTTTCAGACTTTTTCCTTTTTTGATGGTTTCTTTGATTTGATCCATGTTTCTCTTTCTTTTTTCTTCTCTTTTTCTTTTGTTGGTAAGCTTATTTAATTCCGCTCGTTCTATTTCATCTTCCTTTGTTTTTACTTTCATTACCTTTCTTTTTTTCATAAGCTCAAGTGTCTTTTCTGAATACTTCTTGGCTTCGATTATATTAGGCATTCCTACTACCTCCGCTGATTATATTAGCACTTTTCTCAGTCTGTCATTCAGCTCATTAATGTCACATTCAGCATTACTGAGAGCTCGAAATCTGTTCCTTATTTCCAACTGAAAGGCTGCTTTGTTTTTGTTTACCTTTATTGGGCATATCTTTTTATCTTTAATCATTTTCTTTCTTTCACTTTTGAAATTAAATCTTGCTGTGCAACCCACCATTCTATGGTCACTTTCGATATTTACTTTGTTGATAACTGTGACATTAAATCGTGTTATTCTTATCTGCTATAATGAAGTCGATTTCGTTCCTTGTTTCTCCATTTGGGTTTCTCCAGGTCCACCTTCTCCCTGTTCTTTTGTGAAAGACTGTGTTCATTATTCTCATGTTAATCATTTCTGCAAAGTTTACCAGCATTTCTCCTCTTTCATTCCTTTCTCCCACTCCAAATTTTCCCATACCTGCTTCTCCATTTTTTGATTTTCCAACTTTTGCATCGAAGTCTACCATGAGTATAGTATAGGTGGTCTTTTCCTCTTCCATAATCTGGGAGATGTCATCATAGAATGTTTCAATTTCTTCATCTGAGCTCTGAGAAGTTGGTGCATATACTTGTATTACTTTCAGGGTATATTTTTGGCACAGTCTGATTACAACCACTGCTGCTCTGTCAGATACACTACTGAATTTAACGATGTTGTTTGCAAGATTTCTGTTAATTAGAAATCCTACACCACTAACTCTTTCATTTTCCCTTCCTCTGTAAAATAGGTGGCCAATGTCATTGAGCTGAATTACTTTTTCTTCTTTTCTGTGGGTCTCATTCGAACCTACAATGTCCCATCTCATGCTTTCCAGCTCAGCCATTAAGTTATCAAGCTTGTAATCTTCAGCTAGGCTGCTTACATTGTATGCATAGATCTTCATGGATTTAAGAGTGTTTATTATCCCAGGCTCTAACTTGTCAACACAGTGCCTACTCACTTTCGGTGGCACACTGCCCGTAAGCACAGGAGGAAGTGCGGTTGGACTTTTAGTAGACGATGATCCAACAGGAATGCCTGTCAAATACTTTGCAATAGAACTCATGTTTGGTTGGAAGGATTGTGGCAAATAATCTCACCTCCCTGCCACATAGTTTCTGGTGAGATATAATTTTTCTGTCACCTTATTCGTTATAATTGGTGGAGCCCTATATATCTATAGGGGGTTCCATGGTCCAAGCCGTCTAAGACAGTACCTTGTATATCTACAAGGGCTTCCCCTATCCGCCACCCGAGGGCTAGGAGAAACACAAGTGAGAGGCTCGAGTTTATTCTCTAACGTTTTGACCAGAGGCCTTTATCAAAGAGAATACTATATTCGGACCGACGTGAGCTGCTTAAGCACCCGTGGGATCACCCCCTCTTGCTGGCTGTGCACTTCCCCCATGACCTGACCTGACTTTCCTGTCCCTCCTGATTGCTATTTCAGTGCTAGGCCTCCCTCAGCACAGAAGGCCTTCATGATGGTTAGTTGTGCTACCCTTGTTTGCACAATTAAGAGATGCTTCCAAGGCCCTCATTACACATTTATTTAAACCCTTATGTATTATTTGTGCCTCCTTCCAAATGGGTAAGTGGTTGTACTCGTCAATGTGAACAATGTAAGGATTTTATGTTCTGTGACAGCCTACATCATTCATATGTTCATAGACCTTCTTTTTAAGGCCCAGGGAGGATTTTTTTTTTTTTCTGCAACGAGAATGAAACCAAAGGCCAGGAGCCCATAAGCCGTTCCTACCATGAAAAAGACAAAAACAATACAACAGAGAGCCAAATTCAAGATCCGTTCATTTTGAGATGGCTGGACACACTGCGTTTGAAAGACTATAGATCATAGGAAGTAGGAAATATAGACAAAGGGAGACAGTTCCGGAATTGAAATGTTGCCTAAATGAAGGAGTGAAGTAATGGTTAACTCTTACATTAGAAAGTTGGACAGAAAAGGGATGAGAGTTTGTTGTTAGACGGGTGATACACGCTTGCCATAGAGGTGGAAGGATGCAAGCAGACAGTTCAGAGGAGCAGTGACCATTGAAGTAGCGATAGAAGAGAGATAAAGATGCAACATGGTGAAGAGACAGAGGTTGAAGGGAGCCACTAAGAGGAGGAGAGTTAACCCGCCACGTGCTGGCTATTTTTAGCCCTATGGGTCACCCCAGTGCCAGCCATTTTTTGACCTTTTTTTTTTTTGGCTATAATGATAGATTTTGATGTGGAAACAACGAATTTCGCCATTAAAATGCTCACTGAGGCTCGGAAATTAGTTTTATTGAGTCCTGCATACTCGTGTACAGGAATAGCCGCTCTCTCATGCTCACCACGTATGTGAGAGAAAGCCATTTTCTATGTAAGGTATACTCAGGTATTTATGCTGGGAAGGTATAGTATTGTTCAGTACACTCTTCTGATTACTTATTACTTCAGAATCTATCACAATTTGCGTATCTTTCTCATTGTGAATGCATTATCTTACGCTTACCTGAAGATAGGTACAACCTGACTTCATTACGTACAGTCTTGGCACTTACAAGAAGGTATTTACAACTTGACTTCACTATATAGTCCTTACAGTTACAAGAATATATTTACAACTTACACTCACATGGAAATATTTACAAAATGCCTTCACCATGTACAGCACTGGGTGAGGCACACAGGCAGAGTGAGGCAGAGTAAGCGTGAGGGGGGAAGCGAGTGAGTGTATGGCCTTGACAGCCTGGGGGATGGTAGAGGAACAGTTACCTTTCATACCTGCCAATTTTTACCTGCGAATCTTGAAAAATGCGGTCACAGTTAATGTTTTTATTTTAGACCGTTTTAAAATGGCACTGGCACTGGCCACGGCATTATGTCAGACCGTTTTAAAACGGCACTGGCACGCGGTGGGTTAATGAGATGAATAGTCTTTGACTCCACCCTACAGAGAAGAGCGGTACGTGGGGAGCCTCCACACACATGAGAGTTGTACTCTTCACAGGGGCAAATAAAACCTGTGTATAAAGTCAACAGCTGTGCATGGGTAAAGAAGGAATGGAGTCGGTTTAGGACACCTAATCTCTAGGAAGCAAAGTTTGCAAGAGGTGTAATATAATCTTTCCAAGATAAATCCCGAGACAATGAAACCCCAAGTATGTTTAAGGATGATGCAAGATTAATCTGGATATTAAAAACCTCCGTCACGCTCATCGTCTCATCTGAGGCAATATACAGGCCACCCATGACCATACTGATCACCTCATGTGTGGCGACGGGTCTCGATGCCATAATTTCAAGCATGAGGAAGCGTCACTGGTTTCCATGGGAACACTGACTCTCCCTCTACACCAAACTCTGCCATACCTCAATTGCCAAATACCGCAAATTTAGTCATTCAGTTCTCGTTTGTAGCCCAACAATGGTAGATTCCCGTTCGTCTACCTCCCATGGTGCTGGCAAATTATCGCCCCCGTTCACACCCGCCCAAGAGTTATAAACAACAAACAGACGAGGGTAATGAAGAGTTCAAGCTGAGAAACACTTGATGTGATGAAAAAAGTCAACTTAATTTTAAAATAAAAAGTTTGAAAAAATGTCTCCACAAAGGTAATCATGTTGCTAAGAAATAGTGTGGTGGGGGTTGAACAATAATGGGTACTCCTATGGAAGATTTTGTCAGGTTGAGAGGTGTAAGAACTGAGTCTTTGATGCATTAAAAACAAGATTACTTTTACCCCAGCAGAGATACGAGCCAAGTCAGACATTAGGTGTGTCATAGTCTCATCCCTTGTCTGTTGAAGCACATTCTGAGTTGGATGTTGCGGGAAATGAATGGAAAGGTGAAGGGTGGAATCATCAGCTTATGAGTGGATAGGGATAGATGTATAGCCTAGAAGGTCATTGATGAATAAAAGGAAGAGAGTTGGTGATAGGACCGAACCCTGAGGCAACCACTGTTGATACAGTAGATCTAGGAGACGAACACTGGCCGTCTACAGGAGCAGCCAGAAAGGAAGCTATAGATGAAGGCACAGTCAGAAGGATAGAGACCGTAAAGGGGAGTTGGAAATTAAAGATTTATGCCAGACTCGATCGAAGGACTTTGAGATGTCAAGTGCAATGGCAAAGCTTTCGGCAAAGTCCTGATTGGAGGATGACCTGGAGTTTGAAAGGTTGGTGAAAAGCATACCATTGTAGCGTCCCTGACGGAACCCATACCGATGATCAGAAAGATGGTTGAGATAGGAAAGATGCTATAAATTTTTCCGTTAACAATAGACTCAAAAACTTTTAAGACACTGGATGTTAAAGCAACTGGACGATACTTAGAGGGTTGGAAATGGTCACCATTCTCTGGGTCTGGCCAAACGAGGTCAAACTTCCAGCAAGAAGAAAAGGTACAAGTTGACAAACAAAGATGAAAGAGTTTACTGTACCTAGGCAGGGTGTAAACACAGAAGCATAGTTCTTGAGGACAACAGGAAGGACCCCATCAGGACCATATGTCTTGATAGTATTGAGGCCAGTGATGACAGAAAATACATCAGGTGAAGAGATTTTAATGTCAACCATGAGGAAGTCAGAGGAGGGAAGTGGTGGAGGAATAGCACCAGCATTGTCAAGGTGGAATTGCAGAAGAAAGTCTGAGTGAAGAGATCTGCTTTATCAGTTGAAAAAATAGCTACAGAGCCATAAGAGTAGAAACGAGGAGGGAAGGATGATGAGGTAAAGTTGTTAGTAAGATTTTTGGCAAAGTGCCAGAAGGAGTGGGAAGAATTCCAGTTCGAGAGTTGAGATCCTTTAGTACGGATGAAATTATATTTAGCAGAGCGAAGAAGAGACTTAGGACAATTCTGAGCAGAAACATAAAAAACATGTGATTTAGGGATGGCTTGGCTCCAGTACCTTCTAAAGGTACAGGAAAGCATTAGAACAAGTGTGTTTAAACCAAGTCATTTTTGCATTATTCAAAGGATATGAGAATGGAATGTATATTTTTCCATGCCTGAGAGAATAACCTATGTAATGTGCATGGCACTCTCAGATGGCTCCTGGTCATGGAAACAATAATCGTTTTAGGGAAAATCAAAGAAATACTGCCCAAGGGCATCCCAATCACTGTCTCCAAAGGGACACAACCGACATTTCTTTGGAGGGTCCATAGGCCGAACTGGAGCAATGGATACGTTAAGGCAAGAAGGTTGTGATTGGAGAAGCCCAACAGAGAGGAAAGATTAACAGCATGAGCAGAAGCATTAGTTGTAAGGAAGTGGTCAAGTATGTTGGAACTCTCTCCAAGGCAGTCAGGGATAAGGGTAGGGTGCTATACAAGCTTCACTAGGTCATTATGGATAGAAAAGATGTAGGATTGTTCACCTGGTGGATCAGTGAAAGGAGAGGAGAACCAAAGGTGGTGATGAACATTGAAATCTCCTAGAATGGAGATTTCAGAGAAATAAAAATCGGATAGGATGTGTTCCATCATAGAAGTAAGATAGTCGAAGGATGTTTCATAGTCAGTAGAATTAGGGGATAAGTAAACAGCACAGGTATAACTAGTCAGAGAATGGCAGGAAAGCCAAAGCCAGAGATTAGAGAATTCATAAGAATCAAGTTCAGGAAGACGGGAGGAACATATGCTCTTTTGTACATATACACAACAGCCACTTTTGGCTTTGAAATGAGTATAGGGAAAGTAGAAGGATATAGAAAGGGGTTTGCTATCAGTTGTCTCAGACAGATGAGTCTCAGTTAAGAAGAGAAACTTTAGAGAAGGAGAGGTGGTGATCAACAGAGAGAAAGTTAGAGGAATGCCGCAAATGTTGCAGAAATAAAGAAGTGAGTCAGACAGTAGTTCCAGGCAACTCGAATGTTCACCGGGAGACGGGCGGAAGGTGTGGGCACTTATGGTCCCCCCTTCTGGGAACTCCGAGGCTTGGTTATTAGACGCCTATTTTTTATATTTTTTAAAAGGAAGTGTAGTGTGTAATGTGCATGTACTTTCGTGTTGACAGTTAGAAAAACTTCTTTGTGGGTTTGCAGTAGACTGTGAAACTTACTCCCTGTTCTTTCCTCCATATCAGTGTATCCAGAAATGGTAATCTCCCATTCACTTATTCCCTCACTGTAAACTGTATGCGAGTACGGACATTAACATTCTCAGTTTATTCTCTGTGTTTGTTTTCTCGGGGACTATTACCACGACGTCTTCCACATACCTATACCATTCACAGTTCCTGCCAATAAAACTCTTGTAGCGGTCTTGCTTCATGGTTTCCATGATAAGACACGCCATGACTGCACTGAAGGGTGAGCCCATGGCAAGACCTCTATGTTGCATGTACTCCTCTCCATTGAAAACAAACGTGTCGAACTTAACACACAACGATACGAGTTTCAGGAAATCACATTTTGGGACCGGCAGTTCCTCTTCCTAGATTCTTTCCAACACTCTGCTAACAGCATGTATGGCTCCTTCCGCTGGGTGAGGAGTACATGCAACATAGGGGTCTAACCATGGGCTCACCCCTCAATGCAGTCATTGCGTATCTGTACATAGAAACCATAGAGCAAGACCATCACAAGAGCTTTATTGGCAGGAACTGTGACTGGTATACATATGCAGATGATGTCCTGGTAATAGTCCCTGAGAAAACAAACATCAAAAATAATTTGATAATATTAAATAATGTGCAGCATGTGATGTGGTGTGTGGAAATGCAGCATGTGATGTGGTGTGTGGAAGGAAGAGAAGACGGAGGGGGGTGCAAGGAACAGCGTGGTGGACTGAAGAGGTGAAACAGGCTGTGGCACAAAAGAAGAAAGCATACAATGAATGGATGAGAAATAGGGGCGTGGAAGAAGTTGAGAGGCGGAAGAGAGAGTTATATGTAGAAAGAAAGAGAGAGGTGAGAAGATTAGTAAGAGAGAGTAAGAAGAGAGTGGATGAGGAATTTGGAAGGAATTTGAGTATAAAGTGGAGGGACTGTAAGAAAATGTTCTGGAAAGAGGTGAAAAGAGTAAGACAGGGTGGAAGTGAAGTTAGCAGGGGAGTGAAAGATAAAAATGGTAGATTACTAGTGGAGAAGGGAGAAAAAGTGAACAGATGGAGAGAACACTTTAAGTATTTGTTGAACATAGAGGATGGAAGTAATGCGAGAATAAGTGGCTGGGGAATGGCTGGGAGAAAGAGGGATGTGAGAAGACAGGAAGAAATCAGTAGGATAGAAGTTGTGGAAGCAATGAAGAAACTTAAATCGGGGAAAGCCCCATGAATTGATGGAGTGTGTGGTGAAATGCTGAAGCATGGGGGAGAAATAGTAGTAGAATGGATGTGGAAGATGTGCAGATTGGCCTGGGAGGAAGGTTGAGTCCCGGAGGATTGGAAGTCAGGTATAATTATTCCCCTGTACAAAGGAACAGAGGAAAAAGAAGTGTGTGGTAATCATAGGGGCATTTGTCTTCTTAGTATAATAGGAAAAGTGTATGGTAGGATACTTATTGACAGAGTTAGAGAAAGAACAGAGAAATTAGTTGGAGAAGAACAGGGAGGCTTTAGGAAGGGAAGAGGTTGTGTAGATCAGATATTCATTCTTAGATCTTTAGTGGAAAAGTTTCTAGAAAAGGGAAAGAAGTTGTATGCGGCTTTCATGGATTTGGAGAAAGCATATGACAGGGTGGATAGACAAGGTTTGTGGAAAGTGTTAAGAATATATGGAGTAGATGGGAAGTTGTTGAATGCTGTGAAGAGTATGTACGATGGTGCGAAGGCTGCAGTGCGTGTGGATGGTGAACTAAGAGATTTTTTCTCTTTGAAAGTTGGGTTGAAACAGGGATGTGTCATGTCTCCATGGTTGTTCAATCTGTACATGGATGGGGTAATAAAAGAGGTACAAGGTAGGATAGTGGATGTTGGAGTGGCCCTGGTGAGAGAGAGGATAGTGTTTGGAAACTCCCTGTACTGTTGTTTGCAGGTGATACTGTGTTGTTGAGTGAAGACGAAGGGGAGCTGCAAGGCTTGGTGAATGAGTTTGGGAGAGTGTGTAAGAAACGGAATCTAAAGGTGAATGTAGGGAAGAGTAAAGTGATTGTCTTGGAGAGAGGTGAAGTCAGTGAATGTACAGCAAGGTGGGATGGTGAGGAATTGAAAAATGTGAGTACGTTTAAGTACTTAGGTAGTGTGATGAGTAAGGATGGAGGTTTGGAGAGTGAAGTGCTTGAAAGGGTACAGCAGGGAAGAAAGGTTGCTGGTTCTTTGAAAGCAGTGATAAGAAACAGGGAAGTGAGCATGGAAGTGAAAAAGTTACTACATAACAGTATTGTGATACCAACTCTAACGTACGGAAGCGAATCTTGGACGTTGTTGGAAGGACACAAGTCAAGAGTGAGAGCAGTGGAAATGAGTTATTTAAGAGGAGTCTGTGGAGTCACATGGAGAGACAGGCTGACGAATGAGGATATAAAGGAGCGTTGTGGTGTTGATGTGGATGTGATAGGAAGCGTTATGAGGAACACACTTAGGTGGTTTGGCCATGTGGAGAGGATGGAGGGTGAAAGACTGACGAAGAGAGTGTATGTGAGTGAGGTGGAGGGGGGAAGAGGGAGGGGGAGGCCGAGGATGAGATGGAGGGATGGGGTGGAGAGGTATATGAGAGAGGGGGGTGTGAGTTTGGAGCAGGGCAGTGAAATGGCGGGGGACAGGGCGACTTGGAGGCGATTTGTTTGTGGCCACCCCAAACGGGATTGAGGCTTCTGGCAATAGATAGATAGATAGATTAAATAATGTCAGTTCTCATTCAGTTTATAGTGGAGGAGGAAGTGAACAGGAGATTACCATTCATGGATACACTGACATGGAGGAAAGAACAGGGAGTAAGTTTCTGAACATACCACAAACCAACAAACAAGGACGATGTCATCCATTTTCTATCGGCACACGGTTTGAGAACAGTCCGGTGTTGGATTCGGATTATTTCTTACAGCGTTAAGAACATGGAGCGGAGAGTTTGTGGAAGAGGATTTTCAATATATCATTGAAAGAGTAACAGATTTAAGTTATTCAGTGGGGTTGCTAATTTGGTTGAGAAAGCTATAAACATAAAGAACAGATGCAAGAATAGGAAGCTGAAAAAAACGAGGCACCTGTAGCGGTCACAAACCCCGCAGAGAATGTTTGGAGAAATTATTAACCCGCCCCGTCCCGGCCACTTTTCGACCACTGGTACCCCCCAATCCCGGCCATTTTTCGACCCTTTTTTTTTGCTTAAACTTTCGCTTTTGGTCAGAAACAATGGCCGGTGGCAAAGAAATTGGTCCCCGGGGTCCCTAATTAGCTTAACCAGGTATGCCTTGGTCCCACCTGGCCCCGTGTTCTCCCTAGGCTGTGTGAGCCTCAAACGTTTTCTATGGTATTATAAGTCTGGGAAACCAATGAAAGTAAGTAGAAATGAATTTATTACAAACATAAAAACATGAAGAGTATATTGGATTTTATACAAAAATAGAGCAGAAATAAGCATTGTACCGTCGTGCAAAACGAGCAAAATCAGCCAACTTGGTCACGATGAATCGCTAACATTCTAAAATCATGATACATATATTTTTTTTTACTTACATAATACTTCAACAATAACATTATACCATTTTACATTTTATTGAACTGTTTTTACGTATTCACAGGCCTTTTGATAACATTTAACGTAATGTTAGCGCTTATTTACATAGTGAGTGAACTCGCTGTGACTGTTGTTTCAACTCGTATTGTGCTTTTTCTACTTACATAATACTTTTCTAATATTATTATACACTTTTCAACTTTATAGAACTGTTTTGAGATTATTTCAGGCCTTACATAAATATATAGCATAATAATAGCGCATAATAACACACACGGTGAAGTCGCTATGACAACTAATTCAACTTACAACCTATTTTTGTACTTATATAATAATTCTACACTAACATTGCACATGTAAACAATTGATATAATTGATATCACATCATTTCTGAACGTACGATGGAACTTAGCGTCATATTTGCGCGTACTTACACAGGGAGTGTTATCGCGATATCATTTGTTTCATTTTACACTAGTAATCAACTTAAAATATACCTTACTACTAACATTACATCATCTTCCACTGTATATAATTCCTATCACATACTTACTGACCAGAATGTGGGTGTACTCGTGACATCAATTATGACAACTTACAGTAATGTTTAATCGTTTTATTCATGATAACATTACACCCGTTTCCACTTTATTTCCTTGCTATCACATATTTACTGACCAGATTTACACAGTGGGTGTAGTTTTGATAACAATTCTTTCCACTTACACTAATTCTCATCTTATATATTACTTTTCTGAAAAAATAACACCCGTTTCAACTTTATATTTGACTTAGCACCTACTGACTGGCCTTACCATTATCATGAGCGTCATTTCGCCTTCCCACACAGTTTCAGTAGTGTAGGAAATTATGATATTCCTTGAAACAAGGCTGAAGGCACAACGCAACATTGCACTCGACACACTCGTATCTTGTGTCTTTTCTCTGCGTGGCAGCGACGCTGGGGTTTACGACGGTTTGGTTCGGAAGGGATTGCGCTGGGGTAGTGGCGGCCTGCAAGACGTAGGGGAGTCTGAGCAGCTCGGGGGGCGCGGGTGCGGTGTGGGGGTCTGTCCTGGGCATGCTGGGCGATTATTTCACGTGCCAGCTCCCTCACAAACCCCTCAAAGGTCTCGGATACTCCGGTGGTCATTGCGTGCAGGTAGTGGGCGTTCAGGACCGTCATGTCGAGCAAGTGGAAAAAGAGTTTCTTGTACCACTTCATCGTGGTCCTCGCACAGTCAACACTTGAAATCATCGAGTCTGACTGATCAACTTGCCTCATGTTCAGATTATAGGCAAGTACAGACTCTGGTTTCCATACGTTGCGCCTCCTCTCGCTACGGTGATCCACGGAGTCTGTGCGGTGCATCAGGGGGCTGTGAACAGTTGATAGGAGGCAAACTTCCCTGTTGTGGTTCCACAGGGTTGCAAGGATGTTATTGGCCTGGAAGAAAACCACCTCATTCTTGTCAAGTTTCCTCCCTATCTTGACCATATGGCGACGGTTTCTCTTGACTGTACCACAGACTCCGGTGTCGTGTTGGTGGAGGAACTTAGCGAGAAGAGGGCTAGTGTACCAGTTGTCCAGGTACAACACATGACCACGATGAAGGTACTCTTCTATCATTGTCTTCACCACGGCCCCAGAGAGTCCTATACTCCGATCTTCTATTATATCTGTCTGTGCGCCCGTGTACAAGACTATGTCTTGCACATAACCAGTCTTACAGTCACACATAACAAAGATCTTGAACCCGAAACGGTGTCTCTTGCTGGGTATGTACTGCCTAAAGGAAATATTGCCTCTCCACAACACAAGACTCTCGTCTATGACGAGGTCTCTGTAGGGATAAAATGAGGAGCAGAACATTTCCCGTAAATGATCAAATACCAGCCTAATTCTCCTCATTTTATCGGTGTTATTTGCATTGGCTGGATCATCTGCATCAAAAAAGTGGAGGCGGCCGAGAATAAACTGAAATCTGTTACGACCCATCACCTTTCCAAAGAAAGGTGTGAGGATGATTGGGTCCGTTGTCCAGTAGGCAGAAATTTGATTTTTCCTCACCACACCCAACAAGATTACCAGGGCAAAAAATAGGAACATCTCTGAAATAGTCACGGGATAGTCATACTGTTCTGCATGCTTGCTTGTGGTTCCTAAGCGTTCACTTTCAAGGCGCTGGGATTGTGAATATTGGTTTGTTCTACTATGCGCCCAACAAACGACTCACCAAAGAACAAGTTGAAAAAATCTAACCGTGACGACCCAGCATTTACACCTGGAGCCGTGCTACCCGACCGCCACTCCTCAGTGAAAGGGTGAATGATGGGAGTAAAATTACTCCCATCCTCCCAGTTCCACGTGACACCACCGTCTCCAGCCACGTCACCATCGTCCCCTTCGTCAGGGTGGGGAGGTGAGGGTGGTGGGGGAGGTTGGGGAGGTGGAGAGCGGCGCCTCTCATCACTCGCACTTCTCTTCCCTCTCCCTTTTCCTTTACCCTTTCCCTTCCCTTTCTTTCCTTTCCCCACATCCTGGGGCTGTGGGGAGGAAGTTTGGGAATATTCAGGGGCGAAAGAAGTGCTGGGGAGTGACTCAACCTCCTCTCCCCTAGGCCTACGAGCACCACGTGCTCGTGCTGCCTCCCTCACACCACTGGCCCCTTCACCCCGCACTACCCCCACACCACTCTCACTTTCACCCCGCGCTGCTGCCACAACACTTTCCCTTTCTCCCAGCAATCCCACCACACCACTTGCCACTTCCCCAGACAAAGTACTTTGACCATACCTTAGGTGTCGTCTCGCCCCACCTTCTGATCCACGTGGTGATATTTTCTCCTTTCCCAACCAAGCTGCGATATCACGTCCTAGGCCTCCGTCATCCTCATCGTCCTCATCCTCGTCCTGATCAGAATCGTGATGGAGAGATAGCTGTGCACGTGGTTGGGGAGCAGGCTGGCCTTCCCTTGCCTTACGGTATGTCACATACCGCGTTTTTCGGGGCGAAGGGACCTGCTCATCACTGCTACTTATTTTTTCCTCTGGCTGGACGTAATCGCGATCCACCACATCATCATCGAGTGGAGAATCACTGTCTCCAGTGAAGGCTTCCAGGACGGATGCGATTTCCTCGTCTGAGAGATCTTTCCGCGCCATGTCTGACCTGGGTCACTGCTGGCAGGTGAGTGACCGAGACAAGAGCGAGCGCGGGTCACGCGGGGTCTAGGACGCTGCCCGCCTGGCGGCAGGTAGGGGAGGCTTGGGTACCTGGGCGAAACGAAAATCTCCCGCGAATTTTGAAAATTGTGGAAATTATGAACCTTGCAATTGCAGGACGTTGAAGTACATCCCCGGGATTAGCTGTGACAAAACGTGAGGACGTGGAAGTACGTCCCCGGGACGGCGCGGGTTAAGAGGAACTGGGATAAGCATCGCAACATCAACCAGGAATTAAGATCTGTGATTCCTTAAGGATGAGAAACAAGGAAAGGAATAATATCGAGAACAGTGTGGACTATATTATACTGTATAGAAACTGTTCTTCCGTATACTATGGTGAATAATCCCAGGGCCTTAATAAGATGTTATTTGAACATGAGAATGATGTCATGTGTCACGGAACGTCAAAGTCTTTAGTTGTTCACAGTGATGAGTATGATCACTTGCCCAACTTGGAGGTGGTACAAATAATAAACAGGGGATTAAATAAGTGTGTACAGAGGGCAATGGAAGCAGCTCACATTTGTGTAAACAAGGGTAGCACAACTAACCATAGCAGCTTTCTGTGTTGGGAGAGGCCGAGCGCAAAAATAGCAAGCAGGAGGGGCGGGAAAGTCAGGTCTGTCATGGGAGGAGTGGACAGCCAGCAAGAGGGGGTGATCCTACCGGTACTTAAGCAGCTCATGTCAGTCCGAATGCAGCATTCTCTTTGATAAAGGCCTGCGGTCGAAACGTTAAAGAATAAACTCCAGCCTCTCATCTCTGTTTTTCCTAACCATCCTATAGAATCCTATAGAATCCACTTGTCAGTATGGAACATTCATATATACATATATACATATATATATATATATATATATATATATATATATATATAGAGAGAGAGAGAGAGAGAGAGAGAGAGAGAGAGAGAGAGAGATTACTGAATACGTTCGTTAAAACAAGCTGAACGGAAATGAGAGGTGGTGTCATTCAAGCAGTGACATGGAATTTCAACTATAGTACAACATTTATAAAAGAGTCATTTGTCACTAAATCAAAACTCCTTTTATGATGTAGTCTCCTGAACTATCATGGACTCGGTTGATTCAATATTCAGGGTGTCCGCAATTCCTGCTAGGTTTGCAGAATTTTACTGCGTATATAATCATTATAGCAAAATGATATACTTTTTATATACATAAATCTATATCTATCTATCTACCTCAATCTATCTACCTATCTCTGTGTTTATATGTAAGATCAGTTTCTTTGTATTCTTCGTAACTTTCCATCTCTTCCCACCACAGTTTGGAATCGATGTACAGTATCATGTAAGGTCCACTCAGGAAATGTTTCCCTTGGGAATCCAAATGCCTCATGATCCTTCGTCATAACGAGGTCGTCATCCTATACCTCATACCAATTAATCTGGCCAGGCATGTATGGCAACACTGTTCCTGCCGAGATTCCGATTGGCTGGAGGTGTTTGTTCGATTTCGTTGTTGCTTAATCGATACTTTCTTTATCATCAGATATGATGCTGAGTTTGTCAACAGTACAATCGTCAAAAGCAATAGGAAATTCGTTATATACTTAACAACAATGAAATTTGAGTAGGAAGATAGAAATATGAGTCAACAAAGTATTTTAGCAAAGTCAAGGTCAGCATTCGAACAATTCCTTTAAATCTCCGACACTCGATAATATAACAGAAAGTTGAGGAAACCTGCTTAATCTAAGCGTTGGTGTAACATTTAAATTTTAAAATCAGTCCGTACTGTGATAATAGAGGAGATAAAATGAAAGAGTTTGCCTTTAGCCTACTTTGATTTTCGAAATTTTTTCAAACCTCCCTCCCCGCACAACTCGTCTTTTCATTAGAACTTTTAATTATTCAGAGTTGTGGCACGGTTAAAGGGTGCGGACTGATCTTAAAATATAAATGTGCGTTACACCAACGCTTAGATTAAGCAGGTTTCCTTAATTTTCTGTTATATTATCGAATGTCGGAGATTTAAAGGAACTGTTTGAATGCTGACCTTGACTTTGACTGCTAAAATACTTTGTTGACTCATATTTCTATCTTCCTACGCAAATTTCATTGTTGTTAAGTATATAACGGATTTCTTACTGCTTTTGACGATTGTATTGTCGACAAACTCAGCATCATATCCAATAACAAAGAAAGATCGGTTTAAGCAACAACGAAATCGAACAAACACCTCCAGCCAATCAGAATCTCGGCAGGAACAATGTTGCATTACATGCCTGGCCAGATTAATTGGTATGAGGTATAGTCACGCCCCAATCTTTTATGGTGTCCTCCCTCCTGCTCACGAAGGTGGAGATGTCGGAGGCGAAGTTGAGGTGATGGGTGGCAGCGGTGGAATTCACGCCATGGTTTTGGGTGATCGTTGAAAGCCGGATGCCCATCCTGACACCGACTTTTAACCCTAACCATTTTTCTGAGCTTGGAACTGGCACCGATTTATAGTGGTTTGCTCCCCCCTTCCCTAGAGAGTCTTGTTAATCCAGTAAGGTTTTGTGGGCACCTTGTATATTACCGAGTCCTTTAATCTAAACAAACACTTATCACAGACCGTCTTCTCCCTGCAGCTCTTGTCGATGGTAAACCATGACCGCAAGCATCTTACTTCTGCTAGTATTTAATGATGTTCTCATCTCTGCTGATGCTACAAAAATTGGACCATCTAAAAATGGCAAGTGAAGAAGAGAATTTGTGTTCTGTGTTTTTAGTTTTTAGTTTTTTTTTTTTTTTTTGAGAAATCGTAAATGCATTGGAAATTAACAATATAGGACTTCTCTTTTTCACAGATTTGTCCCGCACTGTTTTCTTTTTCATTGAATTTGTCCCGTAAATTATTAACATGTTTGTTCTTATTACAGGTGAAGTTAAAATGATAACGGCAACCATGGAAGCACTAAATACTATACTTGACGTGGCACCACTGGAAAAGGATTTCCTTATTATCATCAAAGACACCTGCTTTTTCGTAAGTATATAAGAAACATGTTACAGAGGCTACAGTTAAAACAGATTTCTGTCCATCCACCGTACATGGGTCATTAACACAGACAACGACTCTAACCTTGATATTTCAGGAGGAAGGATCTATGACTTTCAGTTCCTTTTTTCGGAAAGCTAATTACAACTGATATATGGCAGTCATGAATGCAGAATAATTACAACAGAGGTTACTTATTTTATTTCTAAATAACATACACTTAACATTATAACTGCAGAAGTTTATGTTAAACGTCAGTAACAGTAAGATGGAGAAATAGAAGAAGGGAAAGGCGAGAGGAAGGAGTAATTGCATGGGGAGTGGAAAGGTTACAAGAGGATGAGAAAAAGGCAGAGTATAAGAGAGAAGTGGAGGAACGATTGGGCAAATATGAATTGGAGCAGATGGGGGACGTGGAAGGAGTGTGCAGGATATTTACAGAAGAAATATGTGCAACATGTGATGTGGTGTGTGGGAGGAAGAGAAGACGGAGGGGGGTGCAAGGAACAGCGTGATGGACTGAAGAGGTGAAACAGGCTGTGGCAAAAAGGAAGAAAGCATACAATGAATGGATGAGAAATAGGGGCATGGAAGAAGTTGAGAGGCGGAAGAGAGAGTTATATGTAGAAAGAAAGAGAGGGGTGAAAAGATTAGTAAGAGAAAGAAGAGAGTGGATGAGGAATTTGAGTGTAAAGTGGAGAGACTGTAAGAAAATGTTCTGGAAAGAGGTGAAGAGAGTAAGACAGGGTGGAAGTGAGGTTAACAGAGGAGTGAAAGATAAAAATGGTAGATTACTAGTGGAGAAGGGAGAAAAAGTGAGCAGATGGAGAGAACACTTTAAGGATTTGTTGAACATAGAGGATGGAAGTAATGCGAGTATAAGTGGCTGGGGAATGGCTGGGAGAAGGAGGGAGGTGAGAAGACAGGAAGAAATCAGTAGGATAGAAGTTGTGGAAGCAATGAAGAAAGTTAAATCGGGGAAAGCTCCAGGAATTGATGGAGTGTGTGGTGAAATGCTGAAGCATGGGGGAGAGATAGTAGTAGAATGGATGTGGAAGATGTGCAGATTGGCCTGGGAAGAAGGTAGAGTCCCGGAGGATTGGAAGTCAGGTATAATTATTCCCTTGTACAAAGGGAAAGGGGAAAAAGAAGTGTGTGGTAATCATAGGGGCATTTGTCTTCTTAGTATAATAGGAAAAGTGCATGGTACGATACTTATTGACAGAGTTAGAGAAAGAACAGAGGAATTAATTGGAGAAGAACAGAGAGGCTTTAGGAAGGGAAGAGGTTGTGTAGATCAGATATTCATTCTTAGATCTTTAGTGGAAAAATTTCTAGAGAAGGGAAAGAAGTTGTATGCGGCTTTCATGGATTTGGAGAAAGCATATGACAGGGTGGATAGACAAGGATTGTGGAAAGTATTAAGAATATATGGAGTAGATGGGAAGTTGTTGAATGCCGTGAAGAGTATGTATGATGGTGCTAAGGCTGCAGTGCGTGTGGATGGTGATCTAAGTGAATTTTTCTCTTGAAGGTTTGGGTTGAAACAGGGATGTGTCATGTCTTCATGGTTGTTCAATCTGTACATGGATGGGGTAATAAAAGGAGGTACAAGGTAGGGTAGTGGATGTTGGAGTGGCCCTGGTGAGAGAGGATAGTGTTTGGAAACTCCCTGTACTGTTGTTTGCAGATGATACTGTGTTGTTGAGTGAAGACGAAGTTGAGCTGCAAGGCTTGATGGATGAGTTTGGTAGAGTGTGTAAGAAACGGAATTTAAAGGTGAATGTAGGGAAGAGTAAAGTGATGGTCTTGGAGAGAGGTGAAGTCAGTGAATGTACAGCGAGGTTGGATGGTGAGGAATTAGAAAATGTGAGTATGTTTAAGTACTTGGGTAGTGTGAAGAGTAAGGATGGAGGTTTGGAGGGTGAAGTGCTTGAAAGGTACAGCAGGGAAGAAAGGTTGCTGGTTCTTTGAAAGCAGTGATAAGAAACAGGGAAGTGAGCATGGAAGTGAAAAGGTTACTACATGACAGTATAGTAATACCAACTCTAACGTATGGAAGTGAAGCTTGGACGTTGTTAGAAAGACACAAGTCAAGAGTGAGAGCAATGGAAATGGGTTATTTAAGAGGAGCCTGTGGAGTCACATGGAGAGACAGGCTGACGAATGAGGATATTAAGGAGCGTTGTGGTGTGGATGTGGATGTGATAGGAGGAGTTATGAGGAACACACTGAGGTGGTTTTGCAATGTGGAGAGGATGGAGGGTGAAAGACTGACGAAGAGAGTGTATGTGAGTGAGGTGGAGGGGGGAAGAGGGAGGGGGAGGCCGAGGATGAGATGGAGAGATGGGGTGGAGAGGTATATGAGAGATGGGGGGGGGTGAGTTTGGAGCAGGGCAGTGAAATGGCGGGGGACAGGGCGACATGGAGGCGTTTTGTTTGTGGCCACCCCAAAGGGGATTGAGGCATCTGGCAATAGATAGATAGATAGATAGTCAGTAACAGTTACAGTGAAGACCTCCCAAAGCAGTTGTTCATCGGATTTGCTGATTTGCTGCAAAATTGCTCCTGTGTTTCACCTTGTTCCTATTAGAATTTGCTGTATGACTGTTAGGGTTGTATAAAATCTTTATAACCTTCCATTTCTGTACTCCCTAAACCAGGGATTCTCGACCTTTTTCCCACCAAATATTCCCCCTGCCTTATCAGATCATCAACCTGTATCCCCATTAATCTGTCACTGCAAACAGAATGGTGTTATATAAAGACTGATTCAGTAGGTAATGGTACTACAATGGATATTATCAATGGGTCAAACTGTACTGACTTTTTACAAGCAGTTAAGCATTAACATCATAGTCAATGTACAATAATGCTACACACAAGAGTGACACTGTGCTAACTTTATGAAGAAAATAAATATTAGCACTAATTCAGTGCAGAATGGCAATGTACCAGCTATTGTAAGACGAGATATTATAATTAATTCATTTGGCTGGTAAACATTAACACCATGTTTCAAATATGGCGACCAGTCAAGCTTCAGTGTGAAGGTTGTGCCTGTCTGGTGAAAACAAGTTTCTCAGTTCGACATGCAGTATTAGACAGGCACACTTGAAGGTCAAGCTCCATTTTATGCTGTTCTCAGTGTTTAGATCTAATGTTGAACTGCGATGAAAATCTTTGTTCACGTAGGTAAACTGTAATGAACATAATCAAAGACCTCGCGGCAGCATCAGCTACAGCAAGGTAAAGCTTACTCATCTTAGAGATGAACTTGGTCAGGGGAAGTGTTTCAAATGCATCTTTTGCAACATAGTCGTTCATCAAAGTTAAGAATTCTTCTTGCATGTTATCTGGGACAAGGTGCACATTAACAAAGAATGGGTTTATATTCAATTTGGATTCCGGCTCGGTCAGTTCGGGGATTAAGACTGCAACTCCATCAGTGGGAGGAAGAAAGATGTGTTTACACAAGGTTCACTATTTCTAGTTTTCCAGTGCCACTGCATTTATCAAGTGCCTCACAAAGGTGTTCAAACATAGTAAAATTTTCATATTTGATCTTTCCTTCCAACAGCTCCAGGTTCATGTTGAATGATCTAGTGTTGTCCCTGAAATCATTCACTGTAGTAAATCGACCTTGGAGGGATAAGTCTGACGAATTTAGACGTAAGAGTAGGTCCATCAGCTAGGCTAGCTTCTGGAAACACTGCTTGTCTGACAAGTTCTTGGTGAACTCAGACAACTGTCCTGTTGTTATATCTGGAGAATTTGAAATGTTCCTCCTTCAGTGACTCTACTCTTGATACCACACTGAACCTCGGTGTGAAAGAGTAACACTTCTTTATTTTCTTGGCACAGTGGGTAGAAGAGCCGTGCGTTTAGGGCACTTGACTTTATGATACTGCATGTACGACGTGTACAACATCAGGTACTAATCTTAACTGTTGTGGGAGAGTTTTATATGCCAGAGCATGTCTATGAAGCATGTTATGTAGATGCTTTGTTTCAGGATTCAAACTGCAGATCTTTAATCATATTATAGTCCTTGCCCTTTGGCCTTCAGGCGCGATTCATCATTCAACCCCGTGGACGCCTTCACCTGATCAAATATATGATATACTCAAATCAATTTGAAAATTTCTGCAGAAAATGATGGCAGTAATGAGTATCAAATCCATTTTTATTTATCCATCCATCCATCATCAAATCCTATGTCGCCCCATGAGGTGCGTAGGAACCCGGAGCTAGGCAAGTTAGTCCTGATATTTAAGATGATAGTGACCAGCCTCACCCATCCCTGAGTGGGCACTACGTGAGCAATACACCCCAACCACCCCTTTGATATAAACCTATACAAGCTCTATCCGATTTTTTTTTTTTTTTAGATTATGAATGGAGGAAGGAAAAACAAAGGAAAAAAAAAATAAGTCCATGTGCCTAAAGGCATCCTCCATTCATTAAATATTTATAACAATTGGATTTGAATTGAAGTGGATTAAATTTTTGTGGCAAACAACTCCAAGGAAGTGAATTCTAGAGTGTAGTAATCCTGGGGATAAATGAATTTCGATAAGCAGAGGTTCTGCACTGCGGGGGAGAGAGTGTGAGTTCAGTAGTCGCTCCCAGCTGCCCGAGTATTTCGGGAGAAACTGTGAAGGAGAGGCACAATTGAAGCCAGATCGTTAGAGCACTTACGGTAAAAATATCGATAAAATAATGCTAAAGAAGCAACATCTCTACGTACTGATAATGGAGGAGGGTCCTGCGTAATGGCAGGGTTATTGATTAATCTAATGGCTTTATTTTGAATTTTGTCCAACTGCCTCAATACAACCGCTCCACATCCATTCCAGTGGTGAACAGTATTCAATCTGAGAACTAACATGACTTTTATATATGGTGGCCATCTGCTTGTCAGTGAAGAACTCACGAACTCTGTATATAAGTCTCAATTTTTTGGAAGCATTTTTAGCAAGGGATTTAACATGTGCTGTCCAGCTTAGGTTGGGGTTTAGAGTAACACCTAGGATATCAAGTGTAGTGGATATGGGAATATTGACATCATTTAAAATTATGTGAGAGTCTGAGGGATTCTTTCTATTGGAGAAATTAATGTATTTAGTTTTCTGAACATTAAATGAGACCAGATATGTTTGTCCCCATTGATTAATTTTAGAAAGGTCCTGGTTCAGAAAAATTGCTGTGTTTATTTGGGAATTTATAATATCAAATTGTGTACAGGAGGTACTAATTGTGAAAGAACTATGACGGGTCGAGTCATCAGCATAAGAGTGTATTGGGTTGTGGTTGACAGATAGGAGGTCATTTATATGAATGAGGAAGAGGGTTGGCACCAGAACTGATACATGAGGTATGCCAGCTTTTATGGAATGAAACTGAGACTAAATTCCATCTTCCATGACCCGTGTTTTTCTATTATGAAGGTAAGAAGAAATTAGAGGAACCAGTGATGCAAGGCCATAGTGTGACATCTTAGACATTAAGGCCCGGTACCATACTCCGTCAAATGCTTTTGATATATCAAGTGCTATTGAGTGTGTTTCACCGTGTTGGTCTATTGTTTTGTTAATCTGATGAGTAAGAAGGCAAAGAATGTCTACAGTTGAACGTTCTTGTCTAAATCCATGCTGCCGATCATTTATTAATTTATTGATTTCTAGATGCTTGATTATGCGTTTTTTAATTAGTGTCTCAAAAACTTTACCGAGAATGGAAGTTATTGCAATTGGTCATAGTTTGATGGATCAGAAGTTGCCTCCTTTTTAGGAGCACCTTAATTACCTACTAAACCACCAGGCGCCATAATTTGGTTATATAGTTACCACCCATCGTAGTAAATGGTTTCCTGGTGTACGGGAAACCATTTGGCTTGTTACCCAGTGTAGAGTTACCCATAGGCAGAAGGAAGAGGAAAGAATGAAGGAAAGAAAGGCAGAAGAAGGAGTGTAAAGACACCCGTAGGCAGAAGAAAGAGGAAAGAGTGAAGGAAAGGCAGACATAAGAGGAAGGATGGAAGAGAGGAAAGGGTAATTTCCATTAAAAATGATGGCAGCATGGAGCATTCATATCAATGTAATCTCTAACAGAGACATACAAGTATGTGAAGAATTTTGGGGTGTTGCAGTGGTGGACACAAATTTTGGATGTTGCAGTTGTTTTGGGAAGGTATAGCTTGTTTGGATGAAACAAAAACATTCGGGGGCTCATTGCTAATCGCCTGCCGAAATATTTGTTGGATAAGGCGAGTTACCCGCAAGCCAAATTTGAATAGGTGTACGGAATTTAGTTACCGCGTTTCGCAAAAAGCGACAAGAAGTGAAGGTATTATGGTGCAATATTTATTTTGTCTCAGATGGGGGCGCCCATTGTCCACCCACTTAGTGTAGTGGTACTCTGTTTTTAGGGTAGCTCTACATAGAGTGGCAAGCCAAATGATTTCCTGTGAACCAGGAAATCATTTACAACGCTGGGTGGTAACCTTATAACCAACAAACTCCTGTTTCCTACGTGACAACAAGTGAGTTGGCGGAGGGTTAGTGCCTCTCCCCTGAAAACAATTAACTAAAAATCAGAACAAGAAGCCTCAGACCAGGACAGAGCAAAAGATGACGACTAAGGACCGAACAAAGGACATAGTACGGATGGCTACATGGAATGTAAGGGGTACAAATGATGAGGTGAAAGAGAGATTGTCCAGGTGATTGAGGGTGCAAAAGTGGATGTATGTTGATTAACAGAAACTAAATGGCAAGTTGATAGTGTGAGAGAATGGGAGTATGGATTGGGTATATGTGCAGGAGTAGGTGAGAATGAGAAGGCAAAAGAAGGAGTGTGCATTGCTGTGAGTAACAGATGGAAGGAGAATATGAGAGAGTATGGATCAGTTGGCTCAAGGATTATGTGGGTAAGATTGAAAGTTGGACTACAAATGTGGGCGGTTGTACAGTATGCATGTATGCGCCAACGCAAGATCGTGCAAGCAGAGTGAGAGAAGAGTTCTGGACAAATGTGGAAGCGTGCATGGAAAAGTTTGAAAGGAATGAGAGTGTTTTTGATTGGAATTATGAATGGAAAAGTAGGGAATGTGAAGGTGGATGGAGTGGTTGGTGAGAGGAGTGTGCCTGTAGAAATGGATGAGAATGGCAGTGCTTTAGTGGACATATATGCCAGGAGAGGGTTAGTGATAGCCACAACCCTCTAAGGCGCAAAATGATCCATAGGTATACATGGCCAGTGATGAGAAGGGTGGCTGGTGAACTGAATGAACAGAAGGCAATGATTTATTATGTATGTGTGGATGAAAGGATGAGAAGTTGTGTAATGGATGCAAGAGTATACAGAGGCTGGGGGAGTGGACTTTCTGACCACCACTTGGTGGTGGTCATAATCAAGGTACAAATGAAATGGAGAAATAGATGAAGGGAAGGACAGGAGGAAGTACCTTATACAAGGAGAGGGGAAAGGTTATAAGAGGATGGATAAAAGGGAGAATCTACAGTAATAGGGAAGTGGAGGAGCGATTGGGTAAATATGAATTGGAGCAGATGGGGGACGTGGATGGTGTGTGCAAGATAGTGACAGAAGAATTCTGTGCAGCATGTGAGGTGGTGTGTGGAACGAAGAGAAGAGGAAAGGGGGTGCAGGGAAGAGCATGGTGGAATGAAGAGATGAGATAGGGTGTGGCACAAAAGAAGAAAGCATATAATTATTGGATGAAAAACAGGGACGTGGAAGAAGTTGAGAGACAGAAAAGAGAGTTATATGTAGAGATGAAAAGAGAGGTGAAATGATTAGTAAGAGAGAGTAACAAGAGAGTGAATGAGGAATTTGGAAGGAATTTGAGTGTAAAGAGGAGGGAATGTAAGAAAATGTTCTGGAAAGAGGTAAAGAGAGTTAGACTGGGTGGCACAAAAGTTAGTTGGGAAAAGATAAAATGGTAGATTACCAGTGGAGAAGGGAGAAAAAGTGAGCGGATGGAGAGAACACTTTAAGGAATTGTTGAACATACAGGATGGAAGTAATGAGAGTGTAAGTGGCTGGGAAATGACTGGGAGACGGACGGATGCGAGAATAGAGGAAGGAATCAGTAGGATGGAAGCTGTGGGTGCAATGAAGAAAGTTAAAATGGGGAAAGCCCCAGGAATTGATGGAGTGTGTGGTGAAATGCTGAAGCATGGGGGAGAGACAGTGGTGGAGTGGTTGTGGAAGATGTGCAGACTGGCCTGGGAGGAAGGTAGAGTTCTGGAGGATTGGAAGTATGGTATAATTATTCACCTGTACAAAGGAACAGGGGAAAAGAAGGGTGTGGTAATCATAGGGGCAATTGTCTTCTTAGTGTATTAGGAAAAATATATGGTAGGATACTTATTGACAGAGTTAAGGGAATAACAGAGGAATTAGTTGGAGAAGAACAGGGAGGTTTTAGGAAGGGAAGAGGTTGTGTAGATCAGATAATCATAGGGGCAATTGTCTTCTTAGTGTATTAGGAAAAATATATGGTAGGATACTTATTGACAGAGTTAAGGGAATAACAGAGGAATTAGTTGGAGAAGAACAGGGAGGTTTTAGGAAGGGAAGAGGTTGTGTAGATCAGATATTCATTCTTAGATCTTTAATGGAAAAGTTTCTAGAGAAGGGGAAAAAGTTGAATGCGGCCTTCATGGATTTGGAGAAAGCATATGACAGGGTGGATAGACAAGTATTGTGGAAAGTATCAAGAAAATATGGAGTAGATGGGACGTTGCTGAATGCCGTGAGGAGTACAGTATGCATGAGGGTGCTAAGGCTGCAGTGCATTTTGATAGTGAACTGCGTGAATTTTTCTATTTGAAGGTTAGATTGAAACAGGGATGTGTCGTGTTTCCATGGTTGTTCAATCTGTATATGGATGGGGTTATAGGGGAGATACAAGGAAGGTGGGTGGGGGGACGAACGATGGTGCTGGGGAGGAGTGAGGTATGGGAGGGACAATGAAATGCGAAGTTGTGGCCACATAATTTGTCTATTTTCTTTCATTCAGGGCATCATATAAAGGAGTTACTATTCGGTAGATAAAGCTGCATTACAACTTGTATAGCGGCGTCAGATAAGAAGCTTTAGATAGGTGGTAATATCAAGGACTGGCTCGTGAGAGAAATATACTGACGTGTCAGATCAAACATTAGTGCGGAGCCAGATATTTGTGTTTATCCGTGTATTTTGACTTCAGATGCAGAATGGAATCTGGATGGCTTTGACTTCCGTAATGTTTGTGTAAGAAACGTCCTCTACCATTACATATAATTAATATTGGAACTAAATATTACATGCAACCTTTGAAATGGCTGTGTCCAAGTAAATATAACCAGACTCGTGGTATACACTCCCTCTATGCAGTCACCATCATGTTAGTTCAATAATTATTTAATAACATCATCAATGTGAAATGGCTATTTAAAATAATTCTGCATAAAAGGTAAATAAATTTGATGTCTGAGCTCTTGGGTGGATATAATAACTGTATTTCTCATAATCTGTTAGAGGGAAAATTAAACAAAGTCCTACCTAAACTCCCAAAATATATCTTTGTTAATGTTTACCGACACTGGTCAAGCCAAAGCAACCAGGAACGCCTTAGTAAGTAGTCCAGTGGCCTCATGCCTTAAAAACCTCATGCAGGCTCGCGGCACCGAGGGAAACAATGTTGTTGATGATTTGCTGGTTTCGTCTGAACAGCTCCCACTCGTCCTCGGTTTGCTGGAGGAGGCGGGCCCGTGTTCTCTCGTTCTCTGGCTTCCTCGCTTTGACAATCTGGGTCCACACAATCTCGATGAGTCTGCATTAATATTTGATCTGTCACATCAGAATATTTCTCTTACGAGCCAGTCTTTGATATCACCACCTATCTAAAGCTTGTTATCTGACGTCGCTATACAAGGTGTAATGCAGCTTTATCTACCGAATAGTAACTCCTTTATATCATGCCCTGGATGAAAGAAAATCGACAAATTATGTGGCCATAATTTCGCATTTCATTCTCCCTCCCCTACATACCTTCCCTCCCCTCCCAAGCACCACCGCTTGTCCCCCCACCCACCTTCTCTTCTCTCTCTGGCCCCTCCCTCTCAGCCTCTCTTACTCCAGTGTGACTTGCCGCGCATAAACGAGCCGGTCTGATTCACGGGGTACAGGAGGATAGGTGATTATTTATGGCCACGATTGTACTTGGGTAGTGTGATAAGTAAGGATGGAAGTTTAGGCGTGAAGTGCTTGAAAGGGTACAACAAGGAAGAAAGGGTGCTGGTTCCTTGAAAGCAGTGATAAGAAACAGGGAAATGAGCATGGAAGTGAAAAAGTTACTACAAGAACGTATTGAGATAGCAACTCTAACGTATGGAAGTGAAGCTTGAACGTTGTTGGAGAGACAGAAGTCAAGAGTGAGAGCAGTGGAAATAAATTATTTGAAAGGAGCATGTGGAGTCACATGGAGAGACAGACTGACAAATGAGGAAGTGAAGGAGCGTTGTAGTGTGGATGTGGATGTGATAGGAAGCGTTAGAAGAGATACATTAAGGTGGTTTGGCCATGTGGGGAGGATGTAGAGTGAGAAACTGACGAGAAGAGTGTATGTGAGGGAGGAGGAGGGGGGGAGAGGAAGGGGGCGGCCGAGGATGAGATGGAGGGATGGGGTGGAGAAGTATATGAGGGAGGGGGGTGTGAGCTGGGAGCCGGGCAGTGGAATTGCAGGGGACAGGGTGACGTGGATGGGATTTGTTTGCGGCCATCCCTTACGGGATTGAGGCGACAGGCAATAGATAGATTTATTTTCCAAGATACTTCAACTGATTCATGTAACTGGAGTAAGCAAATCGTGGCCATTGTCCGCGATTCAGTTAATCCTTTTTCATTGTATCATAATTTTTCGTGGATATTTCTTAAAGTGTTTAGGATGCTACCTGCTGCCATCATGTTTCGTGGAAATTTAAAAAAAAGAAAAAATAATTGAGTCAACACACCATACTACCACCATTTTCTATGGAAATTTCTTTAACTGATTTGAATATTACTCGGTACCATCATTTTTTCTGGAATGTCTAACGTTCCCAAATTGCTGTTTGCTACCATAATTTACTGTGGAAATTTTTAATATTGACCACTTTGTTACTGTCTAACATTAATACTACCATCATTATTTGCTTAGATTTCTTATAAATATTTGGATGCTACATGCTACCATAACTTTTTGTGAAAAATTATACAAAATGTATTTTGAAACTCCATACTACAATAATTTTCTGTGAAAATTTCTTAAAATGATTTGAATGCACCTGGTACCATTTTTATTTTTCAATTTCTAACATTGTCATGGTGTTATTTGCAACCATCATTTTTTTTTTTTTTTTGACATTTTTAATGTTGACAGCTCGGGTACCTGGCGATATATTCGTCCCTCAACTACTTCCCTATCCTCTAGATTCTAGAAGGAGTTAGGACAACTGCAGGAGGGCAATATAAGCCTACACTTCACCGGGTTGACATTTTTCTTGATCCTGGAACCTCTGTACGAGTAACTCTCATATTTTTCGTTATATTTTTTTTCATCTTTTTTTTTTCTAATCCTACCCACCTCATTTTTAGTGGGAAATACAGTGTAATGATTAGGTTGTACAGAGTCCAAGTTGTGACTTCTACATTAACACGAACCATATTCTCTCTCTCTCTCTCTCTCTCTCTCTCTCTCTTTCTCTCTCTCTCTCTCTCTCTCTCTCTCTCTCTCTCTCTCTCTCTCTCTCTCTCTCTCTCTCTCTCTCTCTCTCTCTCTCTCTCTCTCTCTCTCTCTCTCTCTCTCTCTTTGCAGTCGCAAACTATTTCGCCTTTGTCTGTCAACTTGTACCTTTCCTTCTTGCTGGAAGTTTGCTCTCATTCAGCCAGTCCCAAAGAAGGGTGACCACTCCCAACCCTCCAACTATCGTCCAATTGCTTTAACGTCCTGTATTTCAAAAGTTTTCGAGTCAATTCTTAATAAAAAAATTTTAAGGCATCTTTCCTATCACAACCTTCTTTCCGATCGTCAGTATGGGTTCCGTCAGGGACGCTCCACTGGCGATCTTCTCACCTACCTTTCAGACTCCTGGTCATCCTCCTTTCGGGACTTTGGCGAAAGCTTTGCCATTGCACTTGACATCTCAAAGGCTTTCGATCGAGTCTGGCATAAATCTTTAATTTCCAAACTGCCCTCCTACGGTTTCTATCCTTCTATCTGTACCTTCATCGCTAGCTTCCTTTCTGGTCGTTCTATAGCTGCTGTCGTAGACGGCCATCGTTCTTCTCCTAGATCTATCAACAGTGGTGTTCCTCAGGGCTCTGTCCTATCACCAACTCTCTTCCTTTTATTCATCAATGATCTTCTAAGCTGTACATCTAACCCTATCCACTCATACGCTGATGACTCCACCCTTCACCTTTCCATTCGGTTCCCGCAACGCCCATCTCAACAGTTACTTCAAGAAACAAGGGATGAGGCTATGGCACACCTAATGTCTGACTTGGCTCATATCTCTGACTGGGGTAAAAATAATATGGTTGTCTTTAATGCTTCTAAGACTCAGTTCTTACACCTATCAACCCGACAAAATCTTCCACAGGTATACCCACTAATGTTTAATAATATTCAGATTAATCCTGCATCATCCTTGAACATGCTGGGGGTTTCATTTACTCGGGACTTATCTTGGAAAGATCATATTACATCTCTTGTAAAATCTGCTTCCAAGAGATTGGGTGTGCTAAGCCGATTCCGCTCTTTCTTTACCCCTGCACAATTGTTGACTCTATACAGGGGTTTTATCCGCCCCTGTGTGGAGTACAACTCTCATGTGTGGGGAGGCTCCCCACATACAGCTCTTCTCAATAGGGTGGAGTCAAAGGCTTTTCGTCTCATTAACTCTCCTCCTCTTACTGACTCCCTTCAACCTCTGTCTCTTCGCCGCACTGTTGCATCTTTATCTCTTTTCTATTGCTACTTTAATGGTCACTGCTCCTCTGAACTGTCTGCTTGCATTCCTCCACCTCTACGACGGGCGCGTAGCACCCGTCTGGCAGCAAACTCTCATCCCTTTTCTGTCCAACTCTCTAATGCAAGAGTTAACCGTTACTCCCAGTCTTTCATTCATGCAACAGGTCAGCTCTGGAACTGTCTCCCTCTGTCTGTATTTCCTCCTGCCTATGATCTCCAGTCTTTCAAACGCAGTGTGTCCAGGCATCTCAAAATGATCGGATCTTGAATTTGGCTCTCTATTGTATTTTGTTTTTCTCTTGGAGGGAACTGTTACTGCGGGCTCATGGCCTTTGGTTCCTTCTTCCTCGCATAAAAAAAAAAAAAAAAAACTGATGGGCAGGTTTCGGCACTTGGATTAGCTTCCAGTCTATGGAAAACAAAAGGTGCATGATAGTCAGTCCTGTTATGGGTACTCCTTAAGAGGAAATATGGCATTGGTTTTACGTAATGTGCGTAGAAATATGGCACTGTTTTTACGTACTGTGCATATGTGTGTATAAAATGAGTGCCACTAATGAATTATTGGTTTCTTATTACTGCCACAAACCCATGCCTTTTTATAACAAGCTGCTAGTGGTTGAAGTGATTATAATGGTTTCCGCAAAATCGTTGTCATAATCTCCGTAACTTTGGTAATATGAATATCTGTATCGGTATCATTAAACTTTGATTCTGTATCACAAGTAAAACATAAAGTAACGATAAACGGTACATCGCTACTTCGTTTGAAAATTAACTGATGTACTGAATAATAACCGTTCTGAACAATTCTTGCCACAGCTAAAAACTACTGATTATAAGCCAAATGAATACACACACACACACACACACACACACACACACACACACACACACATTCTCTCTCTCTCTCTCTCTCTCTCTCTCTCTCTCTCTCTCTCTCTCTCCATACATACGTACATACATATATACCTGTATATATTAGACTGGGTTCAAAAATTCAACTTCCGAATTTTAAACTGTAATATCGAAGAAAAGTTGATCCATAATGAAAGTATCATGTATGCAAAATTTTGGTGTAATCTATGTTGATATAGAGGTGGCGCCTGCCTCGTCAATATCTCGCCATTCGCTGAATGTGGCGCATCAGTGCTGGCGTAGGAGTCTTACAGGTATTTCGTGTTTTTTAAAATCATCTATTCTTTGCTCTCATTTTTTTTTAGGTATTTCTTTTCTTATGCGTCCGACTCTGGGCATAGGCTTCATAGCCTGCTCCCAAGGCCCAGTAGTCCTCTTACTATACACCTCTACATGTCACCACTTCGGCGCTAACACCCAACGTCCATATTGAATACATGCTGGGGCTGTCTCATACAGGACTGGTGTATTGGTATTAGCGGGGGTGTTTTTACATGTCGGCGGGTCTTCTAGTAGATCAGTCAAGTCTGTTTTTATTAAATTCAAATCCTTAAACTGTTCCCTGTCTCAGCGGGGATTTGAACGTGGGTCCAGTAGGACTGCAGGCCACCTCTCTACCGACTGAGCCACCGCCTACAAATATGGCTCACGGTACTCGGTCTGCCTTGATTCATGATATTTTTGTCACTTTAAGAATTATTGCTGACAAGCAACTTCCAACGAAGTGGGATGTGGAAAGACACGTACTTTTTGCTGAGACAGAAAAATCAAATGTGTCAGGGAAGGAAATAGAGAAGAATTTTGGATCAGAACTTCAGTGTCTTTGGGAAAAAAGCTTCAGTTCCTTGTGTTCACTTAACATGAATTACACTGCTGGTTTTGGACAACCAGTCTATGTACAAGATTCTAGTGAAAAACATGGGGAAAGACTGCTACAACAAACAGCTTGAAAAGTATAAAACGCATATGCAGAAGGAGCTATTTGATATCTCCTGTTGCAAATGTAAATCCTTCGAAGAGTGTAAGTGTTCAAAGATAAGAAATGTGCCCATAAGTGAAAGAGGGTTCCTTTCAGATCAAAGAGGAAATAGACAGATGTACATTGGAAAAGTGGATACAAAAGAAACAAAAATCCTGCTAAACGAGCAAAAAGAAGTAAGGATGCAGAGAACTACAAAGTGAAAACTTGCAATTCTATTTGTGATTCTGTTTGTCAGAAAGGTCAAAGTGGAATGGAGGAAATGAATGATACTGATTACAGTTTGGAAAATGATGGAACAGATGAAACATATTGTCCGAGAGTAGAAAAAAAGACGAAAAAAAAATAAGATATCACCAATGCGAATTAACTGTGAACTGGTTACAAGAGAAGCTGATCGATTTGGTGTGAGTGATAGGGGTGCCGCTTCAATTGCCACTTCCGCTCTGGTGGGTGCTGTACTTGTTTCACCCGAAAGCAAGAATTTAGTTATAGGCAAGTCAGGAGTAAGAAGTGCCAGAAAAGGAAGACATAACAGCACTGTATTTTGATGGAAACAAGGACAAAACATTAACACTGGAAAAGAGAAAAGATGAAAATGGTTGTGTGTCCATTCACCAAGAAAACAAATTTGAGGAACACATTTCATTAGTTTAATAGCCTGGCTCTGAATACATTGACCATGTAACTCCTGATGAGGGAACAGCAGCTGCTATTTCTGAGTGCTTGATGAACTGTCTGAAGACTGAGATGCTTGTTGCAATAGCGTGTGATGCTTCACCTGTTAACACAGGGACAAAGGGCGGAGCAGTAAAATTGCTTGAAACTTTCTTAACCGTCCTTTGCTTATATGTTTGTTACATTACAATGAGCTTCAATTTTTTGGCACATACTTAAACATTTGGATGGCGAAACCTCAGGGCCCACAGCATCAAAGGAAAGATTGGGAAGAAGATAGGAGAAACAGTTAGTAACCTACCAGTGGTAAATTTTGAACCCATCCCAGTAGATGATGTGAAGTTTCATGAGACCTATTCAAAGGTAGATTTACGTAAGGATCAAAAATATTTTCTGACTATGTGGTATGCAGTGTCATCTGGAAATTTTCCTGGATCATTCCCTCCAGTTGAACCAGGCCCATAAGCACATTCCAGATGGCTGACAGCTTGTGCAAGAATTTTGAGACTGTATTGCTCAGTACCTCTTCCTTCCATACCATTGAAAACATTAACCAAATATTTGATGACTGTATACTTACCGACCTGGTGTGATATTAAGAGAAATCTTTCCTGTGTCAATGGCACAAAACATCTACTCAGTGCTGTTACCAAGATCAAATATATGAAAGATGAATACTTGGGAGCATATAAGGCTGCTACCCATGCTATTCAAACAAATGCTTTCTATGCCCATCCGGAACACATACTTTTGGGCATGGCATTTGATGAAGATATTGACATCAGAAGACATGCTGTGAAGAAAATTCTAGCAGCAATAAACAACCCGAGACAAGAAGACAATTCAAAGTACAAGAGATAAATTTGGGGGCAGATCATTATACGGAAATTATCAGCTGGGATTTGGTGGATATTAAAGAACCACCACTCCTCAAGAATTTGACTGATGTTGAACTACATGGTTTCTCTGAAAGTCTTGAACTTGTGGAAAAGCGGTGTCCAAAGTATCCTTGCCACAATTAGTCAGTTGAATGCACAGTAAAGCTGGTGACTGAAGCATCTGCAAAAGTTTATAGTTACAGAAACAGAGATGGGTATATAAGAAACATACTCAAATCAAGAAAAATAATGCCAGCATTCGAATCAAAGAAGGATTTCAAAGCAGAGTAAATCTGGCCCAGTTTAATGGAAGGGTAGATAGGATGGGTTAGGTGTGGAACTCCATTTGCAGCCACTTCCTCGTGGTGAGTTCTGGGTAGTGCACGATCACAGTGCATAATTATGTGTCCAGGCGCCACCTCTTACTGAAATGATACGGATATAATATTTTGCAGTTCTGTTGCCTCTGTCTAGGAGCAAGTTTTCCCCTCTGTTATAAAAAGGAAACTGGACTTTAATTTTTTTTTTTATCTTAGAACCCAGTTTAATATGAATATACTAGGGTGAGGAGTAGCAATGTCCAGACAGCCTAAATTTGCCCAGTCCAATGGGTCATGCTTTCATTCTCTCATCATTCAAGCCCCCGGGATCCTGGCTCTATCAGATACGCCAAAAACATTCACCACGTTCTGTAGCTTCACATTAACGTATCCGATAGAGTAAATCCGGACACTGTCACGTTAAAAAGGGGTGCCAAATCCCAGATCATTCGCTTCTCCTCACAATACTCATTCAGCCAGCTCGATCTCTTGTCAGTCCCCTAGCCTTACCGACTTCCAAACCTCTCTTCTTCCTACACTCATCCACCATATAATTTCACCTTCTCCTTGGCCTAACTCGCCTCCTCCCTCCTTCAAATTCGTTCAGATATACCCTTTTCACCATTCTATTGTCATCCATTCTCTCCACATGACCATACCATCTCAGTACACTCTCCTAGATTCTGGTGTCCGCGTACTTCCTCATTTTACATCTCTCACAAATCGCATTATTTCGTATCCTGTCCACACTCTGCACTCCACGTACATTCCTAAGGAGTCCCATCTCCACTGCTCTCACTCTTGACTTTTCATTTTCATGCCACATCATAGTCACCCATCCATATGTTAAAGTTGACACTAACACTCCTACACGTAAGCCTTGTGCAGCTGCAATACTCAGGCTCTGATTCTGTTCAAGTCCTTTATTGCACTAGTTATTTTCCTTCCTTGTGTTACTCTACTATCCACTTCTTTTGCCTATTTTCATCTCTTTTCTATCACTTTACCCAGGTATTTGAAATCTCTCACGAGTTCCACTCTCTCACCATTCACTGTTACAACACACTGGGAGTTACCTTCTTTCTAAGTAACCATCACTTTACTCTTTTCTACATTTACTCTCGAGCCACGACGCTCACAGACATCAGCAAAACTCTGCACTAGTCAACCAAATTCTTGTCCGGTATTTGCAAGTAGTACTGCATCATCAGCATACAACAAATTCTGAAATGTTCCATCCATCACCATTCAGTACCAACGCCCATCCATTGCTCGCGTTTTTAATTCTCTCATCACCCCATCCATATATATATATATATATATATATATATATATATATATATATATTTATATATCCATCTCTCTCTCTCTCTCTCTGTATATATATCGCTCTCTCTCTCTCTCTCTCTCATTCTCTCTCGATATATATATTCATATATACATAATATATATATATATATATATATATATATATATATATATATATATATATATATATATATATATATATAGATAGATAGATAGATAGATAGATAGATAGGTAGATAGATAGATATTTATTTATAAATAACAGAACAGAGGAAGGAAAAACAAATGAGTAAAAAAAAACACACAATCCATACACGAGATTTCTGGCATCCTCCGTTCATAAAATATCTGTAACAGTTAGACTTTAACGGTTGTGGGTTGAAATTTGGAGGGAAACTACTCTGGGAATGCGAATTCCAGAGATATGCAGTTCGGGGAATGAAAGAAATCTGATAGGCAGAAGTTCTGCAATATGGCTGAGTGACACTCCAGTCACGAGCGCTGCCAGATGCCCGTGCAGCTCGAGGGAAGGCATGGAGAGGAGGCCCCATGGACGCAACTTCGCCTGAGCACTTGCTAAAAAAATATCTGGAGAACAATGCAAGGGAGGCAACATTCCTTCTTACTTGCAGGGGAGGCAGCCTACATGTAATGACAGGGTTGTTAATGATTCTAACAGCCCTGTTCTGAACTTTGTCCAGTTTTCTTAATGCAACCTCTCAACAACCACTCCACAAGAGTGAGCAACATTCAAGCCGAGAGTGCACATGACTCTTATAAATTACAGCCAACTGTCCATCGCCGAAGAAGTTACGGACTCTGTACAATAATCCAAGTTTCATTGAGGCAGTTTTAGCAAGTGATCTGACATGAGAGGTCCAGCTCAGGGCACTGTTAAGTGAGACGCCAAGATTTTCAATACTTTTGGAGATGGGAATATTAGTAGCACTGAAGGTAATGTACGAATCTGGCAATATCTGTCTATTAGTAAACTGTATATATTTAGTTTTACTAGCATTAAAGGAGACAACGTTGTTTTGTCCCCATTCACTGATCGTAGATAGATCTTGGTTTATGGAGATGGCTGTACTGAGTTGAAAGTTAGAGATATTAGACTTTGTAAATGGGCGTCTGAGTGTGAATGAACTATGTAGTGTTGAGTCATCTGCATATGAGTGAATG
Organism: Coenobita brevimanus; assembly: GCF_032717465.1. Taxonomy (NCBI): domain Eukaryota; kingdom Metazoa; phylum Arthropoda; class Malacostraca; order Decapoda; family Coenobitidae; genus Coenobita; species Coenobita brevimanus. The sequence goes on along the minus strand of NC_137011.1, from coordinate 23,682,035 downwards.
GGATTGTGGGTGACAGATAAGAGATCATTAATATGAACCAGAAATAGGGTTGGCACCAGAACTGATCCTTGAGGAACGCAGGCGTTAATTGAGTGGAAATTGGAGTATACATCATCTACTTTTACTCTTATTTTTCTGTCACGAAGATATGAAGAAATCAGAGGAACAAAAGACGTTAGTCCATAGCAAGGAAGTTTGGACAACATGGAACGGTGCCATACTCTGTCGAAAGCTTTAGAGATATCAAGAGCTACTGCATGAGTTTCTCCAAAAAGATCAATTGATTGATGGATGGTATGAGTTAAAACACTGAGTATGTCAATGGTGGATCTTTCATGGCGAAAACCATATTGTCTATCACTAATTAAGTTGTTGGATTCAAGATGATTAACAATGTGCTTATTAATTAAAGTTTCAAATACCTTACCAAGAGAAGATGTGACAGCTATTGGTCTGTAATCGGAGGGGTCAGACGAACTTCCTTTCTTCGGAATTGGGTGGATATTGGCTTCTTTCCATGAATTTGGGAATAAAGAAGTACGTATACATAGTCTGAATAATTTTGCTAGGCCAAAGGCAAGTTCAGGGGAACACTTTTTCAAAACAATTGGCGGAATTCCATCTGGGCCTGGAGCTTTGTTGGTAGGTAAATTGTCTAGGATGAATTTTACGTATCTTGTCTGTATTTTAAGTGGGACAATTTCAGGAGAATCAAGTTCCAGTACTGGGACATTCTGGCTGGCATCGTCTATGGTAGAGTTTCTAGCAAAGGTACTGGCAAAGATATTTGTTTTCCTACGCGGGTCATTTGTAATGTTGTCATCTGAAGATTTTAGTGGGGGAATGGAAGATGACTTGTTAAGTTATTATTGAAAGAATTAAGAGTTGACCAGAATATTCTATTATCATTAGGGTTGTTAAGTAGTTTTGATGCCTGCTTTTGAAGAAAGTTTGATTTACCTAAATTTATTACAGCTTTTGAATGATTTCTAGCAATTTTAAATACGAAGAGTGATTCAGATGTTTTTTAAGTAAGAGTTATATGCTAATGACTTTTGGGCTGTTGCTCTGGCACAGTTGCCATCAAACCATTTTTTGAGAGTTCGATCTTTTAGTGAACTGTTGACTTGGTATGAATAAATCCATACCAGCTAGTATTAAGTCACAAATGTGGGACTGGGTAGAACTGGGATCACTAGAGAAGAAAGACTGCCATGGAATGTCAGCAAGATAAATTCTAAATCCATCCCAGTCTGCCCTATCATATATATATACTGTATATATATATATATATATATATATATATATATATATATATATATATATATATATATATATATATATATATATATATATATATATATATATATATATATATATATATATATATATATATATATATATATATATATATATATAGATATGTACTGTATATATATATTTAGATAGATAGATAGATAGATAGATAGATAGATAGATCTATATATATATATATATATATATATATATATATATATATATGCAGAAACTTCTCTTCACCGTGAAGTTATGTATGCAAACTAACCACAGGAGAAATGAAAGGTGCGACAGTGAGTACTTTCGTATATTACATCTTCAGACAGAGTGAGACAGAAACGTAAAGGGTAGAGGTCTTTTATGCACACCCGCATTAGGTAGTGGCACACAGAACAATGGATGACCCGAGTTTTTACCTGCGGCTTAATATATGGTCACCTCCAGGAGGGAGTGGAACACAAGAAAGGATGACCTGAATCTAAAAATGCACGTGACAAAGAAGGAGGGAGTAGGAGGGGAGGAAAGGGGAGTGAGAGGGAGGGGGAATGGGGAGGGGAGGAGGGGAAGTGGGAACGGGAGAGAGGGGAGGGAGGAGGGGATAAATATTGCTGCATAACTTAAGACCTAGAGGATTAATGTTTGGTGTGTCCCACACAGATGTGACTCCACCAGGAGATGACAGGGAACAATCACGTGTTAGTCTGGGGGATATTGCTTTAAAATCAATTCAGTTAATAATTTATCACACTTAAAATGACCATAGCTCATGTTTACATTCTTTTCATATGTGCCAGAAATTAGACAAGATTCTATTACATTTCTTTCATGTAAGCTTTTTGATCTTGCTAGAATCTTGGAGCCTGTACAGTCAATATGGTGATCACTGGATGCATTGTGCTGAAATAAATCACTACTCTGTTGGGCTCTCCTTACACTGTATGTTGTGAGATTCTAGTTTCCAAATCTTTTCCAGATTTTCCTATGTAAAATTTGTTACAGCTTTTACACGGGATTTTGTAAACAACGCCTGAATTACTGAAAGGGCTGTTCTTGATGAGGGTTTTTTTGATGGTGTTCTCATATTTGAATACTACTTGTACACTGAGTTTCCTCAGTATGTGAACAACATCAAGAAAATTTTCATGAAAAGGGAGGACAAGGGTTCTTTGAATGTTCTGGCGATCTGGCTTATTAGTATTCCCTTCAAGAAATCGTTTCTTGGCTGTATTATGGCACTGAGGTAGTATGCTTTTTGGATATTTTAGCTTCTTTCCAATACTCTGAATCATTTTTAGTTCATCATCTAAAAATTCCGGGTCTGAAATTCTATGTGCCACTACCTGCTGCGAGTGTGCATAAAAGACCTCTACCCTTTACGTTTCTGTCTGTCTGAAAATGTAATATACGAAAGTACTCACTGTCACTCCTTTCATTTCTCCTGTGGTTAGTTTTCATATATATATATATATATATATATATATATATATATATATATATATATATATATATATACATATATATGATAGGACAGACTGGGATGGATTTAGAAATTATCTTGCTGACATTCCATGGCAGTCTTTCTTCTCTACTGATTCTAATTCTACCCAATCCCACATTTGTGACCCTTTAACCTCGGGCATTGTTTTGACCCGACTGGCCTCCCCCGCGGGGGTTCTAGCCAAAATGTAAACAAAGTTAAAACCTTTATAACTCTGCACAGAATAAATCTAGAGAGAAAAATAAGGGTACCATTAGAAAGTACTAACCTTCGGCTTTGAAATGATGTAGGTTTCATGATTTTGTTGACTACCACTGGATGGGCAGTGCTATTAGAAGTAAGCGATTTAAAATAATTTTTTTTCGCTCACACACCATTACCAAATGCCAACCTCATTCTGATTATAATACTATAAACATATATGAACATTGCACATACAATAAACACCCACTCTCTGTTCACTGACGCAAGTAAAAGGCACTGTAATTGCCCGCACTTCACTGCCACATCAGCGGTGTTGTCACTCACACAGCTGGACAGATATTGATGCGTGTTTGGTCAGGGGTGGGGTGGGGGGCCAGAGGGGTGGGAGGTGGGGGCTCGGGGGGTGGGAGGAGGGAGGTGGGGGTCGGCTGGAGTGAAAGAACTTAATAGCTATTCTCCCTTGAAACAATTGGCGTGCGGAAAAAACGCGCGGTATTCAAAATATTCACAAACATTCAAGAATGACACACACGGTTTGGTCCAGTTTTTGCAATGTCATTCTGGGATGACACCCGCGGTTAAAGGGTTAAACAGCCATGGAGACATCACACAACCCTGTTTCAGTCCTACATTGAGATCAAAGAACTCACTCAGCTCACCATCCAATCGCACCGTAGCCCTAGCTCCATTGTACATACTCTTCACAGCACTCAACAATTTCCTCTCCACTCCATATATTCTTAATACCTTCCACATACCTTGCCTATCTATTCTGTCATAAGCTTTCTCCACGTCCATGAAGGCAGCATTCACTTTCTTTCCCTTCTCTAGATACTTGTCCACTAAACATCTTAGAACAAATATCTGATCTACACACCCTTTTCCCTTCCTAAATCCCCCTTGTTCTTCTCCAACTAGCTCCTCTGTCATATGCCTAACCCTATCAATAAATATTCTACCATATATTTTACCAGTCACACTAAGAAGGCAAATACCCCTATGGTTACCACATACTTCTCTTTCCCCTTTTCCTTTGTATAAAGGAACAATTATACCTGATTTCCAGTCCTCTGGAACCCTTCCCTCTTCCCAAGCCAATCTACACAGCTTCCATATCCACTCCACAACAATCTCACCTCCATACCTCAGCATTTCACCACACACTCTGTCAATTCCTGGGGCGTTTCCCAACTTGATCTTCTTCATTGCTTCCACTACTTCTGCCCTACTGATCTCTTCCTCCTCTTATCTCTTCTTCTCCCAGCCATTCCCCAACCACTTATTCTCACACTGCTGTCACTTTCTACATTCAACAAAACCTCAAAGTGCTCCTTCCATCTCCTCAATTTCTCTCTCTTCTCCACCAACAATCTATTATTCATATCTTGCACTCCCCTTCTGTTTCCCCTTACACACTGCCTTACTTTCTTTACCTCCTTCCAAAACAATTTCTTACTCTCCCTCCATTTCACACTCAGATTCCTCCCAAACTCTTCATCCACTTTCTTCTTACTCTCCTTCACCAGTCTCTTCACCTCCCTTCTCCTGCTTACATATACCTCTCTCTTCTCTCTCTCATCTTCTCCCCTACCTCTGCTCGCTAACCATTCACCACATGCCTTCTTCTTTTGTTCCACAGCTCGTTTCACCTCATCATTCCACCATGCTATCCCTTGCACACCCTTGCATCTCCGCCTCACTCCACAAACCACCTCACACGCAGCGCCTATTTCATTTGTGAATATCTTACATACGTATTCCACCCCTTCCATCTGCTCTAGCTCATACCTTCCCAATCTTTCTTCCACTATGCTCTTATACTCTGTCATTTTCTCACTCTCTTGCAATTTCTCCACTCTTGTCAGAGGAGCTGTTTCCTCCTGTCTTCCCCTTCGACTCCTCAACCATTTTCTTTGGAGCTTTACCTTGGCCATCACTAAGTGATGGTCAGAGACTCCATTCCCCCACCCTCTCCACACTCTTGCATCCAACACTTGTCTTCTCATTTGCTCATCCACACACACATAGTCTATCATTGCCTTTCGTTCAACAAGCTCACTATCCATACTCCTCATTACTCTCCATGTATACCGGTGGATCATCTTGTGGCGAAAGTAGGTGTTGGCTATTGCCAACCCCGTACCAGCGCAGATGTCCACCAAAACACTACCATTCCTATCTACTTCAGCTGGCACACCCCATTGACGAATCACTCCATCCACTCGTCCATTCCCAACTTTGCCATTCATGTCTCCAATCAAAAACACTCTCTCGCTCCTCTCAGATCTGTCCATACATTCTTCTACTCTCGCCCAAAACTCATCTTTCACTCTTGCCACTTGGTCCTCTGTCGGAGCATACACACATACAATCGCCCACGCTTGTATACCTACTTTCATCCTCACCCATACAATCCTTGGACCCACTGTTCCATACTCCCTTATATTCTCCTTCCACTTCTTGCTTATCATCAGACATACTCCCTCTCTTGCCCTCTCATTCTCATTAACTCTTGCACATATACCTAGGCCATATTCCCATTCGCTCACCCTTTCAACTTTCCACTTAGTTTCAGTCAATCCACATATATCCATTCTTCCATCCTCAAGCACCTGAACAATCTCTCTCTCTCTTTCACTTCATCATTCACTCCTTTCACATTCCAAGTTCCCATCCTAAGAATGTCCTTTGTCCGTTCCATAGTCGTCAACGTATAGTCCGTCTGGGTTCGAGGCGCTTTATTCGCTTGTTTAGTTAGTTCTTTTTACGGAGTGGGGCACTAACCCACCAACAACCCTTTTAGTCACCTCGTATGATAAGCAGGGATACTGGGGGAGTATTCTTGAAACCCCCATACCCCCAGGGGGGTATATAAATATATATATATATATATATATATATATATATATATATATATATATATATATATATATATATATATATATATATATATATGTGTGTGTGTGTGTGTGTGTATATATATACATATATATATATATATATATATATATATATATATATATATATATATATATATATATATATATATATATATATATATATATATATATATATATATATATATATATATATATATATATATATATATATATATATATATATATATATATATATATATATATATATATATATATATATATATATATTTATATTCCGGTGCTGTTCCTCCATCACTTCCTCCCTCTGACTTCCTCATGCCTGACATTAAAATTTGTTCACATGATGTATATTCTGCCATCACTGGCCTCAATACTAACAAGGTACATGGGCCTGATGGAGTCCCTCCTGGTGTTCTCAAGAACTGTGTTTCTGTGGTTTTACCCTGCCTAGGGGAACTCTTTCACCTTTCTCATCTTGTACGTTTCCTTCTTGCTGGAAGTTTGCTCTCATTCAGCCAGTCCCAAAGAAGGGTGACCATTCCCAACCCTCTAACTATCGTCCAATTGCTTTAACGTCCAGTATTTCCAAAGTTTTCGAATCAATTCTCAATAGAAAAATTTTAAGGCATCTTTCCTATCACAACCTTCTTTCCGATCGTCAGGACGGGTTCCGTCAGGGACGCTCCACTGGCGATCTTCTCACCTACCTTTCAGACTCCTGGTCATCCTCCTTTCGGGACTTTGACGAAAGCTTTGCCATTGCACTTGACATCTCAAAGGCTTTCGATCAAGTCTGGCATAAATCTTTAATTTCCAAAACGCCCTCTTATGGTTTCTATCCTTCTATCTGTGCCTTCATCGCTAGCTTCCTTTCTTGTTGTTCTATAGCCGCTGTTGTTGACGGCCATCGTTCTTCTCCTAGATCTATCAACAGTGGTGTTCCTCAGGGCTCTATCACCAACTCTCTTTTATTCATCAGTGACCTTCTAAGGTGTACATCTAACCCTATCCACTCATACGCTGATGACTGCACCCTTCATCCCTCCATTCGGTTCCCGCAATACCCAACTCAGCAGTTACTTCAACACACAAGGGATGAGGCTATGGCACACCTAATGTCTGACTTAGGCTCGTATCTCTGACTGGGATATAAAAAATATATATATATATATTTTTTAATGCATCTATGACTCAGTTCTTACACCTATCAACCCGACAAAATCATCCACAGGTATACCCACTAAAGTTTAATAATATTCAGCTTAATCCTGCATCATCCTTGAACATGCTTGGGGTTTCATTTACTCGGGACTTATCTTGGAAAGATCATATCACAGCTCCTGTAAAATCTGCTTCCAAGAGATTGGGCGTGCTAAACCGACTCCATTCCTTCTTTACCCCTGCACAATTGTTGACTCTATTCAGGGGTTTTATCCGCCCCTGTGTGGAGTACAACTCTCACGTGTGGGGAGGCTCCCCACATACAGCTCTTCTCAATAGGGTGGAGTCAAAGACTTTTTGTCTCATTAACTCTCCTCCTCTTACTGACTCCCTTCAACCTTTGTCTCTTCACTGCACTGTTGCATCTTTATCTCTTCTCTGTCGCTGCTTCAATGGTCACTGCTCCTCTGAACTGTCTGCATGCATTCCTCCACCTCTACAACGGGTGCGTAGCACCCGTGTAGCACCAAACTCTCATCCCTTTTCTGTCCATCTCTCTAATGCAAGAGTTAACTATTACTCCCAGTCCTTCAATTATGCAGCAGGTTAACTCTGCAACTGTATCCCTCTGTCTGTATTTCCTTTTTTTTTTTTTTTTTTTTTTATGTGTCCGATAGAATTGATAGGGAGGCTTTGTGGACTGTTTGAAGATTGTATGGACTTGATGGTAGGTTACTAAAAGGGGTGAAAAGTTTTTATGTAAATAGTAGAGCGTGTGTAAGAGTGGGAAATGCTGTGAGTGATTGGTTTCCCGTGAGAGTGGGGCTGCGACAGGAATGTGTGATGTCGCCTTGGTTGTTTAATATTTACATGGATGGTGTTGTAAGGGAGGTGAATGCAAGAGTTTTAGGTGGTCTGAGTCTGGTAAATATTGATGGAGGAGAGTGGAATCTGAAGCAACTGCTGTTTGCAGATGATACTACGTTGGTGACTGATTCAGAGGAGATTTTGAGACAGTTGGTAGAGGAGTTTGGAAGGGTGTGTGAAAGGAGGAAATTGAAAGTAAATGAGAATAAGAGTAAAGTGATGAAGTGTACGAGGTTGATAGATGGTAGGGGGATGAATATAGTTTTGAATGGTGAGTTGCTTGAGGAGGTAGATTGTTTTAAATATCTAGGGTCACATGTTGCTGTGGATGGAAGAATAGATGCAGAAGTGAAGTTTAGAATTAATGAAGTAGGAAAGGTGCTGGGAGGAATGAAAAAAGTGTTTAAATGTCGTTCGCTTAGAATGGATGTAAAGAGAAGGCTGTATGAGGGTGTTGTGGTACCGACTGCGTTATATGGGGCTGAAACATGGAATATGGGTGTAGCAGAGAGGAAAAGTTTGAATGTAATGGAGATGAGATGTCTGAGGAGTATGTGTGGAGTGACGCGTATGGATCGAGTGCTAAATGATGAAGTGCGAAGGAGAACTGGAGTTGTTCGGGAGATGGCTGGTAGAGTTGAGCAGAGGGTGTTGCAATGGTTTGGGCATATGGAGAGAATGGATAATGAGCGATTGGTGAAAAAGATAACTAGATCTGATGTCAGAAGTGTAAGACTGAGAGGAAGACCACGAATAGGATGGATGGACAGTGTGAAGAGAGCGCTGGATGCGAGAGGGATGTCTGTTGAGCAAGGAAGAGTGGCTGTGCGTGACAGAAATAAATGGAGAGAAATTGTGAATGAATAAGTGATGACGCAGCCCTGAGGGGATATTCTCCCGCATTTGGTCTGATCAGCTAGTCAGGTCAGGTGCGGGTAAGGGGATGGGTCTGTTATGATGTGGCAGGGGTAAACCAGTTCTGCTGTCGGGCCCTGCTGTGGATGTCACTGCTTGCATTGCGCAGTTGACCCTTGTGCGGTGTGATGCGGTGAGGATCTGTCCGTTCTCCCCTTTGGGGCTAAGATGCGAATGAATGTGTTTGAATGGATGAGTAAATGGAGAGTGAGTCGTCCTGTCTCGGCTACCTCCCTTTCCTTGGGGGAAGCAGCCTAGGTATATAGATAGATAGATAGATAGTGTCCGACTCTGGGCATAGGCTTCACAGCCTGCTATCAAGGCCCAGCAGTCCTCCTACATACCATACACCTCTACATGTCCTGCTGCCTATGATCTCAAGTCTTTCAAACGCAGTGTGTCCAGGCATCTCGAAATGATCTTATGTTGAATTTGGCTCTCTCTTGTATTTTGTTTTTCTCTTGGAGGGAACTGTTATTGCGGACTCATGGCCTTTGGTTCCTTCTTCCTTGCATTAAAATATATATATATATATATATATATATATATATATATATATATATATATATATATATATATATATATATATATATATATATATAAAATCATCATCCGGACCTCCTTTCCCACCCAAAGGCAGGGTGAGGAGTAGCAATGTCCAGACAGCCCAAAATTGCCCAATCCAATGGGCCACGCTTCCATTCACTCGTCATTCAAGCCTCCGGAATTCTGGCTCCATCGGATATGCCAAAAACATTCACCACGTTCTGTAGCTTCACATATCGTATTCAACAGAGTAAATCCAGATGCTGCCACGTTAAAAAGGAGTTCCAAAAATCCCTGATCATGCATATCTCCTCACAAAATTCATCCAGCCACCTCGATCTCCTGTCAGTTCTCTAGCCTCACCGACTTCCAAATCTCTCTTCCTCACACATTCATCCACCATATCTCTTCACCTTCTTGGCCTACCTCGCCTCCTCCCTCCTTCGAATTCGCTCAGATATACCTTCTTCACCACTCTATTGTTATCCATTCTCTCCACATGACCATACCATCTCAGTACACTCTCTTCAATTCTGGTGTCCACCGACTTCCTCATTCCGCATCTTTCACGAATCACATTATTTCGTATCCTATCCACCCTCTGTACTCCACATACTTTCCTCAGGAGTCCCATCTCCACTGCTCTTACTCCTGACATTTCATTTTCATGCCACATCATAGTCTCACTTCCATATGTTAAAGTTGGCGCTAACACTCCTTCATGTAAGCCTCGTGCAGCTGCAACACTCAAGCCTCTGTTTCTTATCAAGGCCTTCATTGCACCACCTACTTTTCTTCCTTGTGTCACTCTACTTTCAACTTCTTTTGCACAGTTTTCTCTCTTTTCTATCACTGTACCCAGGTATTTGAACTCTCTCACCAATTCCAGTCTCTCTCCATTCACTGTTACATTGCACTGGGGGTCACCTTCTCTCTCAATAACCTCAATAACAACAATGAGGACATCATACAACCTTGTCGCACGCCCACACCGATGGTGAACCATTCACTTAGATGCCCATTAACCCTTACACATGCTTCACTACCATCATAAAAGCTCTTGATGGCACCCAAAAAGTATCAGCACCGTTGGGTGCGATAGTTGTGAAAATGAGGAACTTCTGCAGACACACACGAGTCTGTAGATGTGGTGCCTCAAAACATATACCACCCAGTAAGTGAAACTTTTTGCAAGTTTGAGTTCTAGTAATTACGAAATATAATATCTGCACTAATAATCACAGGACGTCCCATATATCACAATGCTTCATCTGAATGATACGTGCTGTAAGAGTCCCGATACTTTTTTGAGAGGGTGTACATGTGCAAAACCTTCCACAATCCTTATCCCTCTACCTAGTCGTATGTATTTTCCAGATCCATGAATCCATAAACGCCTAATAGTCTTCTCACAAGCCTTCTCCACTATCTGTCTTACTGGAAATATTTGATCTACACATCCTCTACCACTCGTAAAGCCACCCTTTTCATCACTTACTAGGACTACTGATATATCTCTTGCTTTCTCTGTAATAATTCTTCCATATACCTACCCTGCCACACTCTGCAAACTTATGCCACGATAATTCTTGCTTTCACTTCACTCACCTTTATTTTTGTACAGGGGTACAATCACAGGCTTTCTTCACTCTGCTGGCACAGCTTCACTCATCCATGGCATCTTACATGTCTGCAACAAGCACTTCATTCCGCTATCTCCACTACACTTAATCATCTCTGTGTACACCTCTTCAGCCCCTGCTGCTTTTCTGTTTTTCTACCGCTTCATATAGCTCTACCTGTGCGTTTGTCACGTTTCCTGGCACTGCATTCCTTCTCTACACACCCCTAAAAACAATCGTGTTTGCAGTGGCTCTGTTCTCTCTATTTTCATTCATCAGGCTTTATAATATTTTTTCCATGAGGTACTTACTTCATTCCCATGGTTTAATAATCTACCACCAACATCCTTCACACCACATTCCATTCCACTGTCACTTCTACTTTTCCGCACTTCTTTCCGGAATAATTTCCTATTATCAGAGTAGTTTCATTCATTTTTCTTCCTAGATCATAATTTACCTCCTTTTTCCTCTTCACAAGTCTCTCAACGTGCTTCTTGCTCTTAGTATATCCATTTCTTATTTCAATTGAACCCCTGTCCTGTAACAACTTTAGCCATTTATTCCTCTTTTCCTCCACTGCTCTCTTAACCTCTTCATCCCACCCTGCCGTACCGTTCTTCTTTGTCGTTACTCTTGCCACGCCACACACCGCTTTAGCATTCCTAACCAAACAATCACTATATGCATTCCGCGTTCTGTCCAGATCCTTTTCATTCCAATTCACTGATTCTAACTCCTCCCATACTTTGGTCCTGTGTTCATCTGTCATTTCTTTTATCTTCAGCATCTCGACTTTCAGTCTTTCTCCCTGGCTGCTCCTCTCCTGGTTCACCTTACTCCTCTCAGCTTGATCTTGCCTACCACGATCATATGATCTGACAGACCTCCACATCGTCCTCTCATGGCCCTCGTATCAGCAACCATTCCCATCATCGACCTCTCTACGAGCTCGTAATCAATCAGGCTCCTTTCAACACTATCCCCGGTCCCTCTATACCATTTATATTTATGTGCATCTTTGTGTTTGAAATACGAGTTCCAAATGCACAACCTCCTTTCCTGACACAAATCCTTCAGTCGCTTCCCAGTATCATTTTCTCCTGGTACTCCATTACAGCCCATTATGTTATCCTCAGGACCACTGCTTACTCATCCATTCATATCGCCCATTACGGTTACATTATATCTCCTGGGCATTTCTCCCACTGCTTCATCCAGCTCATCCCAAAACCTGTCTTTCTCTCCCTCACTCCTGTTATCATACGGTGCATACGCTACGATCACAGCCACTTTTACCTTCTCAAACTTCAACTTGAGATACATAGATCTCGAGCTGACACATCTGTAATCTCTTATTGCACTCTTCCACGTCTCATTCATCAACAAAGCAACTCCTTCCTTGAATCTTCCTCGTCCTTTCATTCCAGATCATACACATTTCACACCATCCCACTCCTCCACTTCACACCTTTTCATCTTTGTTTCATACAGTGCCATCACGGCATATCTCGTACTCTTGAACACATTCACTACTTCCACCCTCTTGCTCTCCTCATTCACACCTCTCACATTCCACATGGCCATGCGAATCTGCCCATTTGGTTGGGGCCCTGGGCAGCTATTTGGCCCTCCGAGGTGTGTGTGTGTGTGTGTGTGTGTGTGTGTGTGTGTGTGTGTGTGTGTGTGTGTTAATTGATTAATTTGATTTTTGTTGGCCCCTTCCAGCTTTGGGAATGAGGCTTCTGCCTCTTCAGTGTGTGTGTGTGTGTGTGTGTGTGTGTGTGTGTGTGTGTGTGTGTGTGTGTGTGTGTGTGTGTGTGTTAATTGATTCATTTGTTTTTTGTTGGCCCCTTCCAGCTTTGGGAATGAGGCTTCTGCCTCTTCAGTGTGTGTGTGTGTGTGTGTGTGTGTGTGTGTGTGTGTGTGTGTGTGTGTGTGTGTATGTGTTAATTCATTCACTTGTTTATTTTTGTAGCCCCCTACCGGCTTTGAGCATGAGGCTTCTGCCTCATCAAACTCCACGTAAATCCACCCCAGTGCCCAGTTAATCATGAAATCAGCAGTTTTACCACAGCATACGAGTATTTAACCATACTTACTACATTTTTATTTTATTGTGCTTTGCGTCTTTCAGTTATTTTGTAAATAATGTGGATGCAGGTAGAAATATACATGATTCCAAGCCAGTCATTCTTCCATCGAGTCACGTTTTTACAAATACGTTTTATTCCACTGTTCAGACTCATTTTCTGGTCATATTAAAGGCACTGCTAAAACTGAACAATATTACCTCATACCTTTTCAGGAGGTGTTATCATACTTGAAAGTTGTGAACACACCTTAAGATATTGTGATATCGTCCAAAGCCGTCGAAAATTTGTCACCTGTTACTCATCATGTTCAGTAATATAATGGAAAATTCTATAACAATGGCACTAAAAACTTACATTCATCAAAACGTAATACAGTGAATTCAATTAAGTCGCGGTTGCATGGAATTCGATGAGCCTTAGCTATGCTATAGGAATGCGTCTAACTCGTTCCTATGTAAATTTACCCTAAAGCCTGACTAGACTTGACCATCAACTATTGTAGATGGGTTTTGGATCTTCTACAAGTGAGAACAAACGCCCTGAAGCTACAGTAGTATGATGCCAGTCAATGGACCACATAGTTGTCTATTACAATTTACAAGTACTCTGATAAGATGTTCGTAATACGATATGTTTGACATTTTATTGAGCAGACTTGAACTTTAATAGTTCCAGCATTATATTTATGTATATATGAAGATTATGAAACATTAACTGACATTTTAGTTAGTGATATTATCCGGAATTTAAAAGTATTGTTCAGCTGCAGCACTTTCATGGACTCACATCCTGTTACATATGTTAAATATTCCCCGTTAATCCATTTTCACAGTTTGGTAACGTGACAGAACTTAGAGCGCCATGGGGTGTTGGGATTTTTGAAGTGACAGCAGACAGCCAGAACGCTAATGTAACACAGTCACGGCTTTCCCGGGTGATCACCGAAGCCCGTCAGGTAGGTCCATTTGTTACTGCTGAGGAGGGAAGGCCAATGAAGTTACTACTAAAGTGAGTAGCTGCACAGGTCACTCTCCAGTTACCACTGAAGTGCTGGAGAAATCATATACAGAATTATGAAATTCATGACCTTGGTCTACCATAGCATCATTAAAGACCAAAAACGAAAAACTGTGGTGCATGAGAGTAACTCAACATGGTGTAGTTAATGACTAAAATCACTAAGAACTTGAAGTTTTGGCTGCTTACTTTTTAAGAAAGTTCCTGTTGAATAGTAAGAAAAAAAATAGATAATGTAAAGATATCGCCAGTTACGACTGAAGTCCTGGTTCGTGATGGTAGTGGTGGTGAGTGATGACCCTGTGTTCCTTGAAGCCTTTGCCAAGTGGTCCCTCAAGGGACGCCTCCTGGTGTGGACAACAAAGCTCCTCGTCCTCACTCGCCTTCCTCTCCACCGTCTCGATGACATCCGCCACACACTCTCTATGACCAACTCACTGCTGCTTCAGATGTCTGACACTCCAACGATCAAGTGAGATCTGTATATATATACAATAAGAATATACATATTTTTAATATGCCCGACTCTGGGCATAGGCTTCACAGCCTGATCCCAAGGCTAAGTAGTCCACCTACATAAAATACACCACCACATGTCACCACTTCGACACTAACACCTACCGTTCATGTTGCATACATGCTAGGGCACTTATGTACAGTCACGCGTACTAATTTCTGCTCAGGGGTTACCCCTTCCTTCCCCCCTCTACCCTGGACAGAGGGAAGGGGGGAATCGCGAACAGGTCTACCCCGCCTTCTGCCCCCAACTCCCCCACCCTCCACCTCCAGCTGCCAGTTACTGATTAGACGCAAATTTTCTCATGTCCTGTAAACATGACTAAACTGTCGTCGCACACGCTTTCAACGGCCAAGATTTGGACTATATTTTTAGAATAAATTATTGCCGTATTGAACTGCATTCTCAGATTGAAAATATTCACCATCATTGTAATCCAGTGTCGTCCGCTGCACAATTCTGGGTTCCAGTGCTTACCTTTTCACTTCCCCCAGCTGTGTGTGTGTGTGTGTGTGTGTGTGTGTCCCTCTGAATTTACTTTTCCCACTCACTCTTTCTTTTTAAATTTATATAACTTTCTCTTTGCTTCTCTCCCCCTCTCCCCCTTCTCTCTCGTTCTTTGTCTTAAGTCTTCCCCGCCTCTCACCCCTCCCCTCCCCCCACCTTAGGCCTGATCAGCAGTCAGTTATACCGTCACTGCTTCTTCGTATATCGTGTGCAGGCAACATTTATCACACACACTTAGGTCAGATGTATGGAAAGCTTTTTTTTTTATTATATATAATTGTATTTCTCATTATGTGCCAAGTTCAAATAGAGAACACCAGACCAATATTCGTAATTTTTATTAGAGTGACCGTTCCACTTCACATAGCTGGGTAGCTGGGCTTATAAACTGCACACACACACACACACACACACACACACACACACACGACTTAAATTATGCACTGACAGCATGGCGACTACAGATATAGTCATTCTAACAACTGGATCTACTGGCTCCAAACCTTCCCTGTCCCAGTCAAACTCCTCATTCAATAACCGGTTATTGAATGAGGAGTTTGACTTGTTATTGAATGAGGAGTTTGACTGGGACAGGAAAGAAATGGAGCCAGTATATATATATATATATATATATATATATATATATATATATATATATATATATATATATATCCATCATCTAAACCTATGTTGTCCCATGAGGGGTGTAGGAGCCCAGGGATAGGTAAGTTGGTCCTGACATTTAAGATGAGAATGACCAGCCTCACTCATCCCTCAGTGGCATTCTGTGAGCAACAAAACACAAACCATCTCATGGATATTAACCAACACAGGCTCAATCCGGTTGGAATGCCTTAATTACCCACCACACCACCAGGCGCCATAATCTCATTAAATGGGTAACATCGACCATAGTAAATGGTTTCCTGGGACACAGGAAACCATTTGGCCTGTCACTCAGTGTAGAGTCACACTTAGAAAGAAGGAAGAGGAAGGAATGAAGGAATGAACGACATAAGAGGAAAGAAGGAAGGAAGAGAGGAAAGAGCAGCTACCTGAGAGCAGCACTACATCGAGTGAGTGGATGGTGAGCACCCCGACCAACAATCATATATCTATCTCCTTTGTATCTATCTTCTATCTATCTATCCATTTATAGATAGACAGATAGATAGATAGGTTGGTAGACTGATAGATAGATTGATAGATATATGTGGTTGAGTAGTGAGATTTGCCAATTTGATTATGCTGGAGAATTCCCGATGTTTCTCATACTGTGGTTCCGTTAAGAGTCAGAGTTGCCAGTTAGCCTGCTGCTGTGAGCGTAGTTATTTTGTAAGTTGTACATAAATTTTTCTGTTCTACTTCTTTATAATGTTTCATTTGTGTGATTGGTAAACTTTGTTCTTTTGTCTCAGTAATTTAGGGTATTAACCCCTTAACCGCGGGGCGTCACTTTCGTGACGCTTGGGAGCAAGGGATCATACCGAGGGCGTCGCTTTTGTGATTCTGTGTTATTTTGAATTCACCCGGGCTTCCAAGTGGGGGCTTGTATCAGCTATCAATACTGCCAATGTCCAACACTAGTCAGGACTCCTAATCTTATCTGTACTCCCATCCATTGTTGACAATTTAGCCATTTCTCCCCGTTCTTGACTCCCCTCCCTACCCTCCCTCCATTACCCTATCCTCTCGCCTGCCCGGCCGTGCTACGCTAAGTAAATCTTCCCTGGAATTTTTCACTGATTTCATCCATTGAAATAAGCCCTATGTCCTATTCTTATACCAAATAATATATACAAGAAAGAAATAAGGTAAGTGAGAGTGCCATACACCTGCAATTGGCTAATTATCACCTGACAACACCTCACGTGCACTCGTTCGCTAATTTTCGCTGTTTTTTTCCCCTTGAAATATGCCCTATAATCTATTTTCGTAATAAATATACATGTAAGGAGGGAAGGGAGAAGCCTAAGTGATATTTACATTCACCTGGAACTACCTAATTTATAATGTATTGTCTAGATTTCCTGCCAATCATATCAGTGCTAAACAAAGATGTTTCAAGATCTAACATTGGTAGCTCTGAATATATATCTCCTAAGTAGGCCTCTAATCTATTTTTGAAATAAATATACATGTAAGGAGGGAAGGGAGAAGCCTAAGTGATATTTACATTCACCTGGAACTACCAAATTTATAATGTATTGTCTAGATTTCCTGCCAATCATATCAGTGCTAGACTTAGCTGTTTCAAGAAGTAATATTGGTAACTCTGAATAACCCCTTAGCAGGCCTCCACGCTGGCCCTCGCGTTATCAGTTTACTTTCATCTTCCGAAGTGAGAGTACGTATGTTTCTTCTTGCTGACTTCAAGGCCTTTTTTCACACCCATGCAAATGGCCCTGTGACCTTTACCCCCTACTAAACCTCGTGTGGAAAGAGGTAAAGGGCTGACAATTGATAAAAGAGTGACTACGATCTTTCTATTGAGTAAAACAGTGGAAGTGGAATTGTAAATAATGTGTAAATAATGTGTAAACAGCAAGTGAAAGTAATGAATGTAAATATACGTGAACAATGGAAAATAGTTTTGTAAGTTATTTCAAGTGACAGTGCACAACACAGTGTAAATAAAATAGAAATGTAAATAACGTAAATAAAATAGAGAACGTAAATAGAAATGTAAATGAGTAGTATTATAAGAATATGAGTATATACCCTAGGAGTAATGAAAGTGAAAGTTTCACTCTAGCATGTCTGAATGCTATGAGTTATGAGAGTGAAGATGAAAGTGACATTCACTCTCAATGCCAGTATACAGGACGAGAAAGTGAATGCTACGTATTTTACTGAAAGAAATTGAATCCCTACAGTGACAATAAACTAATACCACTAAAGGAAACGTATGGATAAAGACTGTAGATATATGTAAGTGTTATATAGTAATAGAAATATAAAGTGTGAGGGGTTTTATGAATAATAAATGACAGACTACCAAGAGCGAACTAGTGCCAGTTCGACGATCAGACGCGCTCGTAATTTCCATTGCTTTCACAGTGTTTTTTTTTTTTAGTATGGATCCCAAACTACTTGAAAATTGTAGAATAGTGTTTATAATGTTTGTATCTGGCTGTGGTAATCATAGTACGGGTTGTCGGGAAGTGTAAAGTGGAGACTTCGTTACCCTACTTCAGAGGTCTCCACAAGTCCTACGGTAACCGACGAAGGCTCAACAATCATTCCAGGAGAAAGCTGAAGGTATGTGCCATAAGCATATGTAATTTTATTATTCTAGGACTAATAACTGATTTTTGGCAAATATTTTTTGAGAGTCAGTTGGAGCCCAAATAACCCCGCGGCACACGCAAGTCATTGGTAAACAAGCCCACGGTGTAGGGGTTAAGTAGTGTAAGTAAATTCTGGTCTGTTTTGGCTGTCTCCGAGTTGGTAACTGTTGCAGGTCGAGAGCGTACTCGAAGTCTCGAGAGTAATGCAAGCTTATATCAGGATGAGGAAGAGACTAGAGCAGTTTCAGTCGGTTTTCTGTTCAGTCGGTTTTCCGTTCAGTTTGAGTGCAGTGCAGTGCCAGTGCAGTGTCAGTGTAGTTTGTATATCATCGGTACTTGTGAAAATTGTGAAGTGTTGTTGTCAAGCAATGAGTGTAATTGCAGTTAGTAAAGTTTGTGCATCTTCGGTATTTGCGAAAACAGTGAAATGAAGTTGGCAAGCATTAAGTGTAATTGTTATGAAAATAAACACATTGAACTTTAACCCGCCCCGTCCCGACGACGTACGGGTACGTCACCACGATTTGCATTTGCCAGTCCCGGCGACGTACCAGTATGTCGTGCAATTGCATGGTACCTAATTTGCACAATTTTCAATTTTCGCATGTGATTTTTCGTATGTATACACGGGACACCTTCCTCTATTCCTCTACAAGATACCAAGCAGGGACAATGCCTTACACTGCATAACCTCCCCCCTCCCCCCCTCACGCCATTGTCTTGGCAAAGGACCTGTTACCAGTGACCTGGCTAGTAAAGTTATTCAGGGCCAGAGTGATTCCCCAATCGATGGCAATGTGGAGGACAATGTTTACATAGCATTAGAAGAAGAAACAGCCAGAAATAATGATCAGGTAGTGTGGCAAAAATAGGTCAGGTATGGTGATTAGTTAGTGAGTGAATCAATGCTTATAATGCCTTTATTACTGCTTGAAAACCAATATACTGTCACTACATATACATTCGTACCAAGTAAATAAATAAATACCGTTTATGAGTGGATAAAATAGTTACCCTCCCATAGAACTCGTTTTCTTTGGTGCCAGCATGTTAGAAAACCCACTCAGGTAAGGAGGAACTCCTACCTGGATTGGGCACTTTAAACCTCAGGTGAGCGATTTCTCGATGAATTTTCGATGTTTCTCACCAAAAGCGAAGGTTTTAGCCAAAAAAAAAAAAATCGAAAATACCTCGGGACTGAGGGATGTCGGAGGTGCGGAAAACCTCGGGACGTGACGGGTTAAGGCTAGTGTTTATTTACAACGCCTCAGCAGGTCTTGTTCCACATCGAAAGACTGCTTTTAAGAAGAACAACATACTGGGCAATGTCCTTACTATACTGTATACATCTATCTATCGATCTATATCTTTCTGTCTATCTGTCTATCTATCTATCTATCTATATATTGTTATGACATGGTGCAACTAAAGGACTATCTGATTTCCTGTAAAGTGCGCAACAGAAATTTTAGAATACCAAGTGGTGGCTAGCCACACTGAGTTGTAACCTTAAAAAGGGGAAAATAGCAATCAAGTGTACAAAATATACCAATGTTGTAAAGGGGGAGTGAAATAGGCAATTAAAAATACTTAAATTAATTTTCTTAACACTAACTTAACCCGCCATGTGCCAGCTATTTTTAGCCCTATGGGTCACCCCAGTGCTGGCCATTTTTCGATCTTTTTTTTTGGGCTAAAATTATAGATTTTTGAGTGGAAACAATGAATTATGCCATTAAAATGCTCGACGGCGCTCAGAAATGGGTTTTATTGAGTCCTGCATACTCGTGTACAGGTATAGCCGCTCTCTCACGCTCACCACATACATGAGAGAAAGTAGTATTCTATGTAAGGTATACCCAGGTATTTATGTTGGGAAGGTATAGCAATGTTCAGTACACTTATCTGATTACTTATTACTTCAGCATCTATCACAATTTGCTTGTCTTTCTCACTGTGAATGCATTATCTTACACTTGCTTGAAGACAGGTACAACCTGACTTCATTTTGTACAGTCCTGGCACTTACAAGAAGGTAGTTACAACTTGACTTCACTATATAGTCCTTACAGTTACAGGAATATATTTACAACTTACACTTACATGAAGACATTTACAAAATGCCTTCACTATGTACAGCACTGGGTGAGGCACACAGGCAGAGTGCGGCAGAGCGAGCGTGAGGGGGGGGAGCGAGTGAGTGTATGGCCTTGACAGCCTGAGGAATGGTAGAGGAACAGTTACCATACAAGCCTGCCAAATTTTACCCACAAATCTTGAAAAATGCAGTCGCAGTGAATTTTTTTCTTTTAATCCGTTTAAGACGGCACTGGCATTGGCCACGGAATTATGTCAGACCGTTTTAAAAGAGCACTGGCACGTGATGAGTTAAAGCCACAAGAACAAAATCAAACATGTTCGAACAGGATTGTCAAACTAGCTCCTGCAGAAGTTATCCTAAAGTTCGAAATGTTAACCCGCCCCATCCCGACCGGTTTTCCACCACTGACCCCCCCCCCCAATCCCGACAATTTTTTTTTTTTTGGGGGGGGGGCTCAAACCTCTGCTTTTGGTGAGAAACATCGATAATTCATAAAGAAATCACTCACCTGAGGTTTAAAATTCTGAATACAGGTAGAAGTACCCCTTACCTTACTGAGTTTTCTATCAGGCTTGTGCCAAAGAAAACGAGTTCTATGGGAGGATAACTATTCCACACCACTCCTAAATGGTATTAATTTATTTATTTGGTACGAATTTATATGTAGTATGAGAGTATATTGGTTTTCACACAGTAATATAGGCAATATAAGCATTGTTTCACTCACCAAACACATCAACATACCTGACCTTTTTTAGCAACATTACCTGATCATCATTTCTGTTTCTTCCTCTAATGCTATGCAAACTTTGTCCTCCACATTGTCATCAATTGGGGAATCACTGTGGCCTTGAATTTCGTACCATGGCATGACATATCTTTACTGGCCAGGCCACTGGTAACAGGTGAATTGCTGAGGGGGAGGGGAGGTCATGCGGAGTAAGGCATTGACCCTGCCTGGTATCTTGTAGAGGAAGGTGTACTGTGCATATGTACCAAAAATCATGCACGAAATATGAAAATCGTGCAAATTAAGGACTTTGCAATTGCTGCATATTTATATACGTCAACAGGAGTCACAGTGACAAGTCAAGAAAATTTCATATATGTCATCTATCGGCCCTAATTAGAGCAACTTAAACAAGATGGTATAATGTATTTACATAATATGTACAAAAAGTGAAGTACCTCGCCCAATAGACCACCATCGACTGCAAGTACCCAATACCTCTCTATACTGCACACTTGCACTCATCAGCTGATGACTATCAGTTGAGGAACGGGGTTTAATGTAGGGGACATCAATATTAGAAATAGATCAGTGGGAGGAGGAACTATTTAACCCGCCCCGTCCCGACCACTTTTTGACCACTGGTACCCCCCAATCCCGACCATTTTTTGACCCTTTTTTTTTTTTGCTTAAACTTTCGCTTTTGGTCAGAAACAATGGTCAGTGACAAAGAAATTGTTCCCCAGGGTCCATAATTACCCTAAACAGGTATGCCTTGGTCCCACCTGGCCCCGTGTTCTCCGTAGGCGGTCTGAGCCTCTAACGTTTTCTATGGTATTATAAGTCTGGGAAACCAATGAAAGTAAGTAGATATGTATTTATTACAAACATAAAAACATGTGATAAAAGAGTATATTGGATTTTATACAAAAATAGAGCAGAAATAAGCATTGTACCATCGTGCGAAACGAGCAAAATCAGGCAACTTGGTCACGATGAATCGCTAACATTCTAAAATCATGATACATATCATTTTTTTTTACTTACATAATACTTCTGCAATAACATTATACCATTTTACATTTTTTTGAACTGTTTTTACGCATTCACAGGCCTTTTGATAACATTTAGCGTAATGTTAGCGCTTATTTACGTAGTGAGTGAACTCGCTGTGACTGTTGTTTCAACTCGTATTGTGTTTTTTCTACTTACATAATACTTTTCTAATATTATTATACACTTTTCAACTTTATAGAAATGTTTTGAGATTATTTCAGGCCTTACGTAAATATATAGCGTAATAATAGTGCATAATAACACACACAGTGAAGTCGCTATGACAACTATTTCAACTTACAACCTATTTTTGTACTTATATAATAATTCTTCACTAACATTGCACATGTTTACACTTGATATAATTGATATCACATAATTTCAGAACTTACGATGGAACTGAGCGTCATATTAGTGCGTACTTACACAGTGAGTGTTATCGCGATATCATTTGTTTCATCTTACACTAGTATTCAACTTATAAAATACCTTACTACTAACATTACAACAAATTCCACTTTATATAATTCCTATCACATACTTACTGACTGGAATGTGGGTGAACTCGTGACATCAATTATTACAACTTACACTATTGTTCAACTTATACATTTTATTCATGCTAACATTACACTCGTTTCCACTTTATTTCCTTGCTATCACATATTTACTGACCAGAGTGTTATACTGAGCGTCATATTTTCTCAGATTTACACAGTGGGTGTAGTTTTGATATCAATTCTTTCAACTTACACTAATTCTCAACTTATACATTACTTTCCTGAAAACATAACACCCGTTTCAACTTTATATTTGACTTAACACCTACTGACTGGCCTTACCATTAAAATGAGCATCAATTCGCCTTCCCACACAGTTTCAGTAGTGTAGGAAATTATGATACTCCTTGAAACAAGGCTGAAGGCACAACGCAACATTGCACTCGACACACTCGTACCTTGTGTCTTTTCTCTGAGTGGATGGTCTGACTGTCGAGTGCTTACATACATGGCAGCGACGCTGGGGTTTAAGACGGTTTGGGTCGGAAGGGATTGCGCTGGGATAGTGGCGTCCTGCAAGACGTAGGGGAGTCTGAGCAGCCATGGGGGTGCGGGTGCGGTGTGTGGGTCTGTCCTGGGCATGCTTGGCGATTATTTCACGTGCCAGCTCCCTCACAAACCCCTCAAAGGTCTCGGATACTCCGGTGGTCATTGCGTGCAGGTAGTGGGCGTTCAGGACCGTGATGTCGAGCAAGTGGAAAAAGAGTTTCTTGTACCACTTCATCGTGGTCCTGGCACAGTCAACACTTGAAATCATCGAGTCTGACTGATCAACTTGCCTCATGTTCAGATTATAGTCCAGTACAGACTCGGGTTTCCATACGTTGTGCCTCCTCTCGCTACGGTGATCCAAGGAGTCTGTGCGGTGCATCAGGGGGCTGTGAACAGTTGATAGGAGGCAAACTTCCCTGTTGTGGTTCCACAGGGTGGCAAGGATGTTATTGGCCTGGAAGAAAACCACCTCGTTCTTGTCAAGTTTCCTCCCTATCTTGACCATATGGCAACGGTTTCTCTTGACTGTACCACAGACTCCGGTGTCGTGTTGGTGGAGGAACCTAGCGAGAAGAGGGCTAGTGTACCAGTTGTCCAGGTACAACACATGACCACGATGAAGGTACTCTTCTATCATTGTCTTCACCATGGCCCCAGAGAGTCCTATACTCCGATCTTCTGTTATATCTGTCTGTGCGCCCGTGTACAAGACTATGTCTTGCACATAACCAGTCTTACAGTCACACATAACAAAGATCTTGAACCCGAAACGGTGTCTCTTGTTGGGTATGTACTGCCTAAAGGAAATATTGCCTCTCCACAACACAAGACTCTCGTCTATGACGAGGTCTCTGTAGGGATAAAATGAGGAACGAAACATTTCCCGTAAATGATCAAATACCAGCCTAATTCTCCTCATTTTATCTGTGTTATTTGCATTGGCTGGATCTTCTGCATCAAAAAAGTGGAGGCGGCCGAGAATATACTGAAATCGATTACGACTCATCACCTTTCCAAAGAAAGGTGTGAGGATGATTGGGTCAGTTGTCCAGTAGGCAGGAATTTGGTTTTTCCTTACCACACCCATCAAGAGAACCAGGGCCAAAAATAGGAACATCTCTGAAATTGTAACGGGATAGTCATACTGTTGGGAATGCCTGCTCGTGGTTCCCAAACGTTCACTTTCACGGCGCTGTGATCGTGAAAAGATATTAGTCTGTTCAACTATGCGCCCCACAAACGCCTCACCAAAGAACAAATGGAAAAAATCCACCCTAGACGAACCTGCATGCACACCTGGAGCCATGCAACCAGACCGCCACTCCTCAGTGAAAGGGTGAATGATGGGAGTAAAATTACTCCCATCTTCCCAGTTCCACGTGACACCACCGTCTCCAGCCACGTCCCCATCGTCCCCTTCGTCAGGGTGGGGAGGTGAGGGTGGTGGGGGAGGTTGGGGAGGTGGAGAGCGGCGCCTCTCATCTCTCGCACTTCTCTTCCCTCTCCCTTTTCCTTTACCCTTTCCCTTCCCTTTCTTTCCTTTCCCCACATCCTGGGGCTGTGGGGAGGAAGTTTGGGAATATTCTGGGGCGAAAGAAGTGCTGGGGAGTGGCTCCACCTCCTCTCCCCTAGGCCTACGTGCACCACGTGCTCGTACTGCCTCCCTCACACCACTTGCCCCTTCACCCCGCACTACCCCCACACCACTCTCACTTTCACCCCGCGCTGCTGCCACAACACTTTCCCTTTCACCCAGCAATCCCACCACACCACTTGCCACTTCCCCAGACAAAAGACTTTCACCATACCTTAGGTGTCGTCTCGCCCCACCTTCTGATCCTTGTGGTGATATTTTGTCTTTTCCCAACCACGCGGCGATATCACGTCCTAAGCCACCGTCATCCTCATCGTCCTCATCCTCGTCCTCATCAGATTCGGGATGGAGAGATAGCCGTGCACGTGGTTGGGGAGCAGGCTGGCCTTCCCTTCCCTTACGGTATGTCACATACCACGTTTTTCGGGGCGAAGGGACCTCCTCATCACTGCTACTTATTTCTTCCTCTGGCTGGACGTAATCGCGATCTACCACATCATCGTCGAGTGGAGAATCACTATCTCCAGTGAAGGCTTCCAGGGCGGATGCAATTTCCTCGTCTGAGAGACCTTTCCGCGCCATGTCTGACCTGGGTCACTGCTAGCAGGTGAGTGACCGAGACAAGGGCGAGCGCAGTCACGCGGGGTCTAGGACGCTGCCCTCCTGGCGGCAGGTAGGGGAGGCTTAGGTACGTAGGCGAATCGAAAATCTGGCGCGAATTTTGAAAATTGTGGAAATTATGAACCTTGCAATTGCAGGACGTTGAAGTACGTTGACGGGATTGGCTGTGACATAACGTGAGGATGTGGAAGTATGTCGACGGGACGCCGCGGGTTAAAATATGTGAACTATCAACCCTAATTAATAGTACAATATATACATATTTCCAGTTGACAAAAACCATAACCATACAGTAAAAAGGTCACATCACTCTGATCAATCCGGTCTCTCTCAAGAAAGCCATCAATTTATCAGTCAAAACAATGTCCTCATCACCCAGGATGGTTGAAAGCGCGAAGGGGACCTCTGCTGCACCACAGTGATTTATAAGCCAAGCACGTTCACGAATAAATCGCGGATAGCGCAGGATGATATGACTAATAGATAACACCTCATCACAAATGTCACAGTGCGGTGAGAAGCGTCTTTCCATATACGGTTTCATATGAGTTAAAACGGTGGCATTAAGCCATAATCTTGCCAATACTTTTTCCTCAAGGAGACTGGGATGGTTGGCAGTATCCCAGTCGCTCAGGTACGGCTTACAAGTTGGAATATTAAGCCTGGTCCACTGACCGTGCCCAAGAAGATTTATTGTTTTTTTTCCTAGAGAGAGACTCGACTGTGGATCACGAGAAACGTCCCAAGTCTCCTCAAGATCTACAGCCGACTTTGCAAGTAAGTCAGCCTGCTCATTGCCGTGAATACGACAATGACCAGGCACCCAGACCAGCATAAAGGACTTGTAGTACGAGTGCAGTTTATTAATAATGCAGCCCTGGATCTCATTAGAGTCCGTAGTACAAGAACATTGCCTGAAGGGCTGATTTTGAATCTGAAAATATGACAAATGAGTTATGCTGACAAGTGAGAGCATAGCCTATGGCTTTGTCAATAGCAAAAAGTTCAGAGGTACACACAGATGTACAAGTCGGCAAGTGATACCTGAGTGCACATTCAGTCAACCACATACTAGCACCCACATATTCAGTCGACTTCGAGCCGTCAGTGTACAATTGGTGGAACCCCAAGTGATGGACGATGAAGTTACAAAACAAGTGGTGGACCTCCGCCTCCGGCGCCAAGGTCTTTGGTGCTGGGAGCCATGATACATCAACAGTGAAGCCAGGTGGCTCCCAAGGCACTATATTTTTAGTCACCAACTTGTCACAGTCACTGAGGTCCACACCAAGCTCCTGGGCTAATAAGTGAAGGCAAATGGCAAGTGGCCAATGCACCCTCCACATAAGATGGTGGGATTGACGCAGGGGGGTACAGGCCACATTGCCGATATTACTTTTCCTTGATGTTCGTATACCCTAGGATAAGCCTAGGTGGTCACGGCAAATACAAAGCGGAGACACATTTGCCTCCACTTCCAGACGAGCTACATGATTACACCGGACGGCCCCAAGACACATTCGCAAACATTTATTCTGCAACACATCCAATCTTTTCAGTGTGGCATCGGACGCCAAGCCATACACCTTTGCGCCATAGTCTAGCTTTGATCGAATGAGGGACTTATACGCCATTAATAAAGATTTTCTGTCGGCACCCCGTGTAGTACCTGCTAGATACTTGAGGACATTCAATGGTTTATCACAACGAGCAAGCAAATTATTAACATGAATTTTGAAGTTCAAACGACAGTCAAAATGTATTCCCAAAAACTTTATAGAATTTTGAAAAGGTACCACCTGATTATCCAAAGTTAAGCACAGATTAGGTACGTTACAAGTAGTGAAGACTACAGCAGCACACTTAGGAACGGAAAACTTAAATCCCCACTGCATGGCCCATTGGTGGACGGAGTCAAGGGCTGCTGAATCTGCCCAGCCGAAAATTGTGCATTAGGAGAAGAGTACCATATTGCACAATCGTCAGCATAGAGTGAGTATTTAAGATTCCTCAGGACGGGAGCTGATGACAGAATATCATTGATCACTTGCTAAAACCACCTCAAAGAAACTTGGATTATTGTACAGAGTCCGTACCTTCTTCATTGACGAGCAGTTAGTTATAATTTATAAGAGTCATGTGCGCTTGCAGCTTGAATACTGCTCACCCTTGTGGAGAGGATGTGGAGAGGTTGCATTAAAACAAGTAGACAAAATTCAGAACAAAGCTGTTAGAATTATTAATAACCCTGCTATTACTAATAAACTACCTCCCCTACAAGTAAGAAGGAATGTTGCCTCCCTTGCGTTATTTTACAGATATTTCTGTGGTGCCACCTCTCCATGCCTTCCCTCATGCTACACAGGCAGCTGGCAGCGCTCATGACTGGAATGTCACTCAGCCATACTGCAGAACTTCTGCCTATCAGAATTCTTTCATTCCCCGAACTGCATCTCTCTGGAACTCGCTTCCCCAGAGTTGTTTCCCTCTAAACTTCAACCTACTGCTGTTCAAGTCCAACTGTTACAGATATTTTATGAACAGAGGACACCAGTAATCTGGTGCATGGATTTGTTTTCTTTTTTATTCATTTATTTTTCCTTCCTCTGTTCTGTTATATTAAAAAAAAAATAATAATAATACTTAATAAAGTGGGACTAAGCACACTTCCCTGCGGCACCCCGTTTTCCTGGATAAAAATATCCAATGTTGCGTTACGGGGCAATTTGACAGAGAAATTCCTGTCCCTTAAGAAATTTTCAATAAAAATAGACAAATTTCCTCTTAAACCATAAGCATAGAGCTTCATTAGTATACCGTGTTGCCATGTAACGTCATAGGCTTTATGGATGTCCAAGAACACCCCTATCATGAATTCTTTATTGGTAAATGCCTCTGCAATACAATGCTCCAAATTCACTAAATGATCTATTGAACTTCTGTATTTACGGAAGCCACATTGTTGATCATTTAACAAATCCTTCAATCATAAAACAAAAAGAAGCCTATTATTAACCTTATGTTCCATGGCCTTACACAGACAAGAAGTCAACACAATAGGACAAAATGAAGTGAGATTCATAAGACGACCAGTCTCTTTTGGTATCGTTATGATGTGCGCAAAGTGCCATGCGTTTGGGAACGTTCGAGACACCCAAATCTCATTGTACAATGCTAACATCTTATTCAGGTTGTCCTGATTAAGATGCTGGGTCATACCGTATGTGATAGTGCCTGGTCCAGGGCTGGTGTCTTTACAGGATTTAACCCGTACAGTGTCGGCCGATTTGGCTTATGTGTACACGCCCAGCGTCGGGACTATGGAAAAAAATTTTATTGGCTAGATGGGTCAGAAATGCTGAAAAAACATGAGTTTCATTCATGAAAACGTTCGTTTTCAACTCAAAGATTGTTTTTTTTTCCCATGTCGGGCATTGCCGAAAATTACGTTTTTTTCCCCCATAGAGTTTTACAGTCCTTACGTAATTCGGTCGCTGCTAGTCAACAACGATTTTCGTAAGCCTTATCCATTTACTACACATGTCTAAGATACCAAAATACTTACAATAGACTAAACTATTCACAAAATATACATATCTTGATATATTATATATTGTAGGCATAAAAATGTAACATAAAATGCAGATGAAAGGTATAGAAATTAGAGAAAAGTTACTGTAACAGAAAAGTAAGGTATTTGGAAAAAAGGAATACTAATAAATAGGTAAAATAAAAATAAAAAAAACATGAGTTTCACAGATCGTCACTCAAATCCACAAGGAAATACTTTTTTTTTTCGTATATAAGAATGCTTACTTTTCATTCCCATCCCGTAGACTTCAGAGATTTTACGTATATTTGGTGGGGGAAATAAAAATGCAGTTATGACAATTCTAGGCTTACATTTTCGTATTCAATGCTTACATAAACCACCAAAACGCTTGAAGTACAGTATACTATTCAAAAAATGTACTTATTGTGATAAATAATAATGATAAACATGACAACGTAACTTGATGTTTCACTTTCGTTATTAGGAGGTAAATACTCATCCTCACTATCACTATCCACTAATGATGCATCGCTATCAGCATATACCACACTTTCACTCATCTTCAACGATACAGTATCGTCTAGAGCTTTGTCTATTTCTTCTTGGGAGAGACCGGAACGACGAGCTTGAGACATCTTGACAGCGTAAAAGCTCAACTCAGAGTGATGGACTAGGTAGGCCAAGGAGGGGGTAAGGGAGGCCTGGAGGGGTTAGGTTGTACAGTGAGACAGTGGAATGAAACAATGGTGTTCATAGAAGGTCGCGTTCACACTGTCACGACATGTAAAGACTTACTACAAGTGCGTGAATATGAGGTGGTATATATACCACCGCAACGCTCTAGTCACTGGGAGCTCAGGTGGTATATATACCACCGCGACGCTGTACGGGTTAAGGGCAAGGAGCAGTTCATCAAGCATAAAATCTTGGTTGTACAGAGAGTTTACGTCTTCTCTGGCAAAGTCTATTATCTGTAGCTCAACTGTGCATTTATGATGTTGAAAACGCGGATCAAAATTGGCTGAGCTATTTACATGAGAAAAACTCCTGACAAGGATATTAGCAACGTCCACGGGATCGTCATATATCGTGTTGTTCAACTGCAAGGTGGTCACAGGGAAATATGGGCGTTTATTATTTAATATTTTAATAGTGGATCAGACTTTACTTAATGATGTAGTACGAGTCACCATGGACACAAAGGACCGCCAGGAGTCACGTTTGGCCCTTCTTTTTACTCTCCTTGCTTCAACCCGTGCCTGTTTGTATACAATAAAATTTTCCTCGGTAACCTGACTATCAAAAATCCTGTATCTCCTACTGCATTTCCTTAATGCTTGTCTGCAATTCAGCGTCCACCAATGTGCTCTATGTTTCGCATGAACTGTAGAAGTCTTGGGAATAGCAGCCTCAGCTGTGTGTAATATGGAAGTGGTTAAATTTTCGACCTTAACATCTATGGTCTCCCCAGATATATCTAAATTGGCGATCCTTGAGAAGGATCTCCAGTCAGCTTTCTTATAGTTAAGTTTTGGGAGTGGAGGGTCCAAAATGATGTCGCGTGTATAAGAAAGACAGATGGGTAAATGATCACTTCCCAAGTGGTGGTCATAAGGGTCCCATGAGAAATCTTGATGTATACCAGGGGAGGCCAGGGATTAGTCAGTGGCCGAAAAGTTACCAGTACAATTAATTGCACGAGTCGTTCTACCATTATTCAGAAGACAGAGGTTGGCCTGTAGTAATAGGTTGGCTACTTGCTCACCATGAGCATCGATCCTCAAGCTGCCCCACTGATAATGATGGGCGTTAAAGTTGCCCAGCACTAACCTATTCCCAGGCAGATGTTCAAATAGTGAGTTTAAAGCATCACTATCAATGGGGCCATGTGAAGGACAGTACAGAGAGAAAATAGACAGATATGTGTTTTTAAATTTTACTCTGCACGCAACTGCTTCCAGAGTAGAATTTAGAATCAATTCCATTTGTGGGTGTGATTTGCGTGTGTATATGGCAACTCCCTGACCTTCATATCTTTTATACGAGTGGTAGTGTTTGAACTGTGGAAAATCAGGATGATCCTTCATGCGCATCTCCTGTAAACAAACAACGTCTGGCCTGTGTGTGGAAAGCAAGATTGCTATATTTTGTACTTTATTCCCAAGACCCCTACAATTCCACTGTAACACAGTGAATGTGGCAGTTTAAGTTTTACATTGGGGGCCAGTATACTTAGTTATTTTATGTCGCCAACCAACAGGCGAGTGACTACCGGGGGACCTATCCCAGTGCTTGTTGACAGAAACCTCCATTTGCTCATCAATAATAAGGCTCCCAGGGCCCCACGAGGAAGAGCTACCCTTTCTCTCCCTCGCTGGACCAGGAGCAGGTGAGACATGAGGTCGTGACTTGGTAAGGGTTGTCAAGTTAGTTTTTTCAGGTTTGTCTGACTTCTGTTTAGGCCATACTGCCAGAGAAGTATCAGCAGCCTGAGAGTATGAAGTTGGAGTAGAGGCACCAGAAGAAGAGTTGGAATGTACAGTAAGAGTAGGCAATGGTGCAATGTGAGTGACAGGAGCGCTGGGGTCTGGGTCAGTCTGAGTCTCCACCGTGCACATCACAGGCTGGGATATAACCGCTGATGCATAGGAGACATTAGGCCTGGGAGTCGCATGCGACTCCCTTACCTTCTTCCTGGCATCGTAATAGGATATGCCCTCTGTGGCTCTCACTGTGCAGATCTCTTTCTCCTTTCACTTCGAGCAGTCTCTCGAGAAAGTGGAGTGAGCACCCTTACAATGAAAGCAACTCACAGACTGACATGTAGTGTTCAGTGTCATGACCCTGAACTGCACACCTACCACACATTGACTAAGAAGCCCGACAAACTTTTTCTGCATGCCCATAAATCTGGCATTTAGAGCATCTAAGGGGATTGGGGATGTAGGGTCTAACATTTAGAATTTCATATCCCACTTTGACATTTGAGGTAAGTGAGGTCCTGCCAAAAGTTAAAACAATAGTTGCAGTCTTCTTCCTGATGCCTTCTGTAAATCTTGTGATAAAGCGTGCATCAATAACATCTTGACCAGTAAGTTCCCGTACAATATTGTCCTCATCCATTACCATGAGGTCCCTGCAAATGATATCTCCCTTGCAGAAAATCACGGAGTGAGGGATCCTTGGCTTGACATCATAGCAATGAAACTTACTTAGCTTATGCAAATCTTTAACTTGGCTTGAGTATAGTATTTTGACGAGGAGGTCTCCAGAAGCAAGTTTTTTAACGTGTTCAAGTTCACCAACACAGCCGTCAATTACTTTCTTGATAAGAAAAGGATTGAGACTAGCCAGTGAGGTAGAACCAGTCGCGTGGAGGATTACATATGTTGCATATATCTAATGGGATGTCGAGTGGGGTTCTAGTCCAGGGACGGTCAGTCATGATGTCTACCAGTGAGAAAGTCGGGGGTCGGTCAGAACCACCTCCCCCCCTGAAGGAGGGGGAGGCGGAGAGGTCGTCTGCCACCACTCATACATACACACACACACACACACACACACACACACACTTCCATGCATATATACAGACACTCTTCCATGCACATGTGTATATATATATATATATATATATATATATATATATAAAATTTTTATTTTCTTTATTTTTTTTATCTTTTCTTGGTTTTATATTTTTTAGTCCTTATATTACATAAAAGAAAAACCTAATCTAAGGACCCTAAAACTAATCACCTAACAGACAAATTGCTAGCCTATACTAAATGCTATAGAGAAAAATAGCTAGACCTACACTAATGGTAAAAATACCTCAACTAACAGAACACCAATGACTGCAGATATGTAATGCCTTTCTACATTACATACCTGCACTCATCACCTGCTGACTGTCATTCGAGGCACAACCTAATATAGGGGACATCAATATATGAAAGAGAACCAGACGAGTCAGGAACATTTTCATATACGTCATCTGTCGCCCCTAATTAGCACGACTTAAACAAAACGGTATAATGTATTTACATAATTTGTAAAAAAAAAGTGAAGAACCTCACCCAACAGACCACCATCGACTGCAAGTGCTCAGTACCTTCTATATTGCACACTTGCACTCATCAAATGGTGACTGTCAGACGAGGAACGGGATTTAACCCGCCGCGTCCCGTCGACGTATCGGTATGTTGCAACATTTTGCATTTGCCAGTCCCGACGACGTACTGGTACGTCATGCAATCGCAAGGTCTCTAATTTGCACAGTTTTCAATTTTCGTGAGTGATTTTTCGTATATATACCCGGGACACATTCCTCTATTCCTCTACAAGATGCCAAGCAGGGACAATGCCTTACACCGCATAACCTCCCCTCCCCTGCACGCCATTGTCTTGGCAATTCACCTGTTGCCAGTGACCTGGCTAATAAAGACATTCAGGGCCAGAGTGATTCGCCAATCGATGACAATGTGGAGGACAAAGTTTACATAACATTAGAGGAAGAAACAGTCAGAAACGATGATCAGGTAATGTGGCAAAAGAAGGTCAGGTATGGTGATGAGTCAGTGAGTGAAACAATGCTTATAATGCCTATATTACTGTTTGAAAACCAATATACTCTCGTACTACATATAAATTCGTACCAAGTAAATAAATAAATACCGTTTATGAGTGGTGTGAAATAGTTACCCTCCTATAGAACTCGTTATCCTTGGTGCCAGCCTGTTAGAAAACCAAGTCAGGTAAGGAGGTACTGCTACCTGGATCGAGTATTTTAAACCTCAGGTGAGCGATTTCTCTATGAAATTTCGATGTTTCTCACCAAAATCAGAGGTTTTAGCCCCCCCCAAAAAAAAATCGAAAATACCTCGGGATTGGGGGGTGTCGGAGGTGTGAAATAGCTCGGGACATGACGGGTTAATGTAGGGGACATCCATATCAGAAATAGATCAGTGGGAAGGAGGAACTATTTCAAATATGTCAACTGTCAATCCTAATTAATAGTATAATATATACATATTTACAGTCGATAAAAACCATAACCATACAGTAAAAAAGTCACATCACTCTGATCAGTCCAGTCTCTCCCAAGAAAGCCATCAATTTATCTGTCATAACAATGTCCTCATCACCCAAGATGGCGGAAAGGGTGAAGGGGACGTCTGTTGTGCTGCAGTAATTTATAAGTGAAGTGTGTTCACAAATAAATCGCCTACAGCGCAGGATGATATGACTGATAGATAACGCCACATCACAGATGTCACAGTGCGGTGGGAATCGTCTTTCCATATAGGGTTTCATGTGAGTTATTAAGATGGCATTAAGCCGCAAATGAGCCAACACTTTTTCTTCCAGGCAATTGGGACGGTTGGCAGTGTCCCAGTCACCCAGGTACGGTTTACATGTTGGAATATTTAGTCTGATCCACTGACCTTGCCACAGAAGATTTATTGATTTCTTTCAGAGAGAAAGACTCGACCGTAGATGACGAGGAACGTCCCAAGTCTCCTTGAGCTTGACAGCCAACTTTGCAAGTAAATCAGCCTGCTCATTGCTGTAGATACGACTATGACCAAGCACCCAGATCAGCGTGAAGGACCTGTTGCATAAATGCAGTTTATTAACAATGCAGCCCTGGATCTCGTTAGAATCCGTAGTGCAAGAAGCAATCGCCTGAAGGGCTGAATTCAAGTCCGAAAATATGACAAAGGAGTCATGCCTAGAATTGAGAGCATAGTCTATTGCTTTGTCAGTAGTAAAAAGTTCAGAGGCAAACACAGATGCATGAGTCGGCAGCTGATACCTGAGGGCACATTCGGTGGACCACACACTAGCACCCACATATTCACTCGACTTGGAACCGTCAGTGTACAATTGGTGTGACCCCAAGTGATGAATGATGATGTTACAAAACAAGTGGTGGACCTCCGCCTCTGGCGCCTTGGCCTTTGGTGCTGGGAGCCTTGATACATCTACAGTAAAGCTGGGTGGCTCCCAAGGCTCTATATTTTTTTACCCCAACTTGTGACAGTCACTGAGGTCCACACCAACCTCCAGAGTCAGTAAGTGGAGGTGAACTGCAAGTGACCGATGGATCCCTCACATAAGATGGTGGTATTGACGTAGGGGGGTAAAGGCCACATTGCCGATACTACTTTCCTTGCTGTTTTTATGCCATAGGATAAAACCAGATGGTTTCAGCAAATACGGAAGGGAGGTACATTTGCCTCCACTTCCATATAAGCTACACGGGTACACCAGACTGCTCCAAGACACACTCGCAAACATTTATTCTGCAACACGTCCAACTTACTCAATGTGGCGATGGATGCTGAGCCATACACCTGTGCGCCATAGTCTAGCTTTGAACCAATAAGGGAGTTATACACCATTAATAAAGAATTCTTGTCGGGAACTCATGTAGTACCCACTAGGTACTTGAGGACATTTAATGGTTTTTCACAATGAGCAAGCAAGTTATTAACGTGAGGCTTAATATTTAATCTGTGATCAAAGTGGAGGCCCAAAAACTTTACAGAATTTTGAAAAGGTACCGCTTGGTTATCCAAAAATACATGCAAATCAGGGATGTTACGAGTACTTAAAACTACAGCGGCACACTTTGGGATGGAAAACTTAAATCTCCACTGCAAGGCCCATTGGTGGAAGGAGTCAAGGGCTGCTTGAATCCACCCAGCCGAAAATTGTGCATTATGGGAAGAATGCCATTTTGCACAATCGTCAGCGTAGAGTGGGTATTTAAGATTCCTGGGGATGGGAGCTGATGACAGAATATCATTGATCATAATACTAAATAAAGTGGGACTAATCACACTTCCCTGTGGAACCTCGCTTTCCTGGATAAACATATCCGATGTTACGTTACAGGGCAATTTGACAGAGAAAGTCCTGTCTCTTAAGAAATCTAAAATAAAAATAGGCAAATCTCCTCGTAATCAATAAGCATAGAGCTTCATCAGTACACCGTGTCGCCATGTCATGTCATAGGCTTTATGAATGTCCAAGAACATCCCAGTCATTAATTCTTTATTGGCAAATGCCTCTGAAATATAATGCTCTAAATTCATTAGCCCGCCCCGTCCCGACCACTTTTTCACCAGTGGTACCCCCCAATCCCGACCATTTTTGGACCCAAATTTTTTTTGCTAAAAATTTCGCTTTTGGTCAGAAACAATGGTCAATCACCAAGAAAGTGTTCACCGGGGTCCATAAGTGGCCTAAACAGGTATACCTTCGTTACACCTGGTACCGTGTTCTGTGGAGGTGGTCTGAGGCTCTCACGTTTTCTGTGGTATTATAAGTCTGGGAAACCAATGAAAGGAAGTAGATATGTATTTATTACAAACATAAAAACATGTGATACAAGAGTAAATTGGATTTTAGACAAAAATAGAGGTGAAATAAGCATTGTACCATCGGGCGAACCGAGCGAAATCGGCCAAACTGTTCACGATGAATTGCTAACATTGCTGAATCATGATACATATCTTTTTTTCTACTTGCATAATACATCTCCAATAACATTACATCATTTTACATTTTATTGAACTGTTTTTACGTATTCACAGGCCTTTCGATAACATTTAGCGTAATGTTAGCGCTTATTTACGTAGTGAGTGAACTCGCTGTGACTGTTGTTTCAACTCGTATTGTGTTTTTTCAACTTACATAATACTTTCCTAACTACATTATACACTTTTCCACTTTAGAGAACTATTTTGAGATAGTTTCAGGCCTTACGTAAATATTTAGCATAATAATAGCGCATAATAACACAGAGGGTGAAGTCGCTATGAGTATTATTTCAACTTACAACCTATTTTTGTACTTATATAATACTTCTCCACTAACATTACACAATATTTCCACTTGATATAATTGCTATCACATAATTGGAGACCTTACTATTCTACTGAGCGTCATATTATCGCATATTTACACAGTGAGTGTTATCGCGATACAATTTGTTTCATCTTACACTAGTATTCAACTTATAAATTACTTTCCTACTAACATTACACCCTTTTCCACTTTATATCATTCCTATCACATACTTACAGACCAGAATGTTCTACTGAGCGTAATATTTTCGCAGATTTACACAGTGGGTGTACTCGTGACATCAATTATTACAACTTACACTGTTTTTCAACTTATACATTATTTTCCTGCTAACATTACACCCGTTTCCACTTTATATTCTTGCTATCACATATTTACTGACCAGAGTGTTATACTGAGCGTCATATTTTCGCAGATTTACACAGTGGGTGTAGTTTTCATATCACTTCTTTCAACTTACACTATTTCTCAACTTATACATTACTTTCCTGCAAACAATACACTCGTTTCAACTTTATATAAGACTTAGCACATACTGACTGGCCTTACCATTATACTGAGCGTCATATCGCCATCCCACACAGTTTCAGTAGTGTAGGAAGTTATGGTACTCTCTGAAACATGGCTGAAGGCACAACGCAACATTGGTGGTGGTGGGGAGGTTGGGGAGATGGAGAGCGGCGCCTTTCATCACTTGCACTTCTCTTCCCTCTCCCTTTTCCTTTACCCTTTCCCTTCCCTTTCCTTCCTTTCCCCACATCCTGGGGCTGTGGGGAGGAAGTATGGGAATATTGTGTGGCGAAAGACGTGCTGGGGAGTGGCTCCACCTCCTCTCCCCTAGGCCTACATGCACCACGTGCTCGTGCTGCCTCCCTCACACCACTTTCCCTTTCACCCCGCACTCCCGCAACACCACTTTCCCTTTCACCCCGCACTCCCGCCACACTGCTTTCCTTTTCACCCCACACTCCCACCACACCACTTTCGCCTTCCCCAGACAAAACACTAAGACCATACCTTATTTGCCTTCTCGCCCCACCTTCTGATCCTTGGGGTGAGATTTTTTCCTTTCCCAACCATGAGGGAACATCAAGTCCTAAGCTGTTGTCATCGTCATCGTCCTCATCCTCGTCCTCATCAGAATCTCTCTCTAGGGGATGGAGAGAGGTCGGTGCAAGTGTTTTGGGTGCAGGCTGGCCTTCCCTTGCCTTACGATACGTGACATACCGCTTTTTCCGGGGCGAAGGGACCTCCTCATCACTGCTTGTTATTTCCTCCTCAGGCTGCACATAATCTCAATCCACCACATCATCATCAAGTGGAGAATCACTATCTCCAGTGAAGGCATCCAGGGCGGATTGTATTTCGTCATCTGAGAGACCTTTACGCTCCATGTCTGACCTGGGTCACTACTAACACGTGAGTTACCGAGACAAGGGTGAGCCTGGGTCACGCTGGGTCTGGGACGCTGCCCTCCTGGCGGCAGGTAGGGGAGGCTTGGGTAGGTGGGCGAATCGAAAATCTCTTGTGAATTTTGAAAATTGTGAAAATTATGAACCTTGCAATTGCAGGAAGTTAAAGTACGTCGACGGGATTGGCAGTGACAAAACGTGAGGACGTGGAAGAACGACGGGACGCTGCAGGTTAA
Organism: Coenobita brevimanus; assembly: GCF_032717465.1. Classification (NCBI taxonomy): domain Eukaryota; kingdom Metazoa; phylum Arthropoda; class Malacostraca; order Decapoda; family Coenobitidae; genus Coenobita; species Coenobita brevimanus. Next base: position 23,643,372 of record NC_137011.1, on the reverse strand, counting down.
ATGATCTAGTGAATTCTGTATTTATGGAAGCCACATTATTAATCATTTAACAAAGTCTTCATCTCTAAAACAAAAAGCCTGTTATTAACCATATGATCCATGACCTTACATAGACAAGAAGTCAATACAATAGGACGAAATGAAGTGGGATTCATAAGATGACCAGCCTCTTTGGGTATTGGTATGACGTGAGCAACGTGCCATGAGTTTGGGAACGTTCGAGATGCCCAGATCTCATTGTACAATGCTAACATCTTAATCAGGGTGTCCTGATGAAGATGCTGGATCATACCGTACGTGATGGTGTCTGGTCCAGGGCTGGTGTCTTTTCAGGATTTAAGAGCAAGGAGCAGTCATCTCTGATAAACTCTTGGTTGTACGGGGAGTCTACGTCTTCTGTGGCAAAGTCTAATATCTGAAGTTCAGTCATGTGTTTATGGTGTTGGAAACGTGGATCATAATTGGCTGAGCTACTTACATGAGAAAAACTCCTGGTGAGGATGTTGGCAATGTCCACAGGATTGTCATAGATGATGTTGTTCACCTGCAGGGCGGTGATGGGGATATTTGGGCGTTTATTAAATATTTTAATAGCGGACCAGACATCAGTGAGTAGAGTTGATCGAATTGCCGTGGACACAAAGGACCGCCAGAAGTCACGTTTGGCCCTTCTTATTATTCTCCTTGCCTCAGCCCGTGCCTGTTTGTATGCAATAAAATTTTCCTCAGTAGGCTGACTATCAAAAATTTTGTATCTCGTATTGCGTTTCCTTAATGCTTGTTGGCAATCCCAGCATCCACCAATGTGCTCTATGCTTTGCATGAACTGTAGAAGTCTTGGGAATAGCAGCCTCAGCCGCGTGTATTATGGAATTAGTTACACTGTCGACCTTAACATCTATGGTCTCCCCAGATATATCTAAATTGGCAGTCCTTGAGAATGATCCCCAGTCTGCTTTCTTATAGCAAAATTTTGGATGTGGTTGGTCCGAAACAATGTTGCGTGTATAAGAAAGACAGATGGGTAAATGGGTAAAGTGTTAAGAATATATGGAGTAGATGGGAAGTTGTTGAATGCTGTGAAGAGTATGTACGATGGTGCGAAGGCTACAGTGCGTGTGGATGGTGAACTAAGTGAATTTTTCTCTTTGAAAGTTGGTTTGAAACAGGGATGTGTCATGTCTCCATGGTTGTTCAATCTGTACATGGATGGGATAATAAAAGAGGTACAAGGTAGGGTAGTGGATGTTGGAGTGGCCCTGGTGAGAGAGGATAGTGTTTGGAAACTCCCTGTACTGTTGTTTGCAGATGATACTGTGTTGTTGAGTGAAGACGAAGGGGAGCTGCAAGGCTTGGTGGATGAGTTTGAGAGAGTGTGTAAGAAACGGAACCTAAAGGTGAATGTAGGGAAGAGTAAAGTGATGGTCTTTGAGAGAGGTAAAGTCAGTGAATGTACAGCGAGGTTGGATGGTGAGGAATTGGAAAATGTGAGTACGTTTAAGTATTTGGGTAGTGTGATGAGTAAGGATGGAGGTTTGGAGGGTGAAGTGCTTGAAAGGGTACAGCAGGGAAGAAAGGTTGCTGGTTCCTTGAAAGCAGTGATAAGGAACAGGGAAGTGAGCATGGAAGTAAAAAAGTTACTACATGACAGTATTGTGATACCAACTCTAACGTATGGAAGTGAAGCCTGGACATTGTTGGAAGGACACAAGTCAAGAGTGAGAGTAGTGGAAATGAGTTATTTAAGGGGAGCCTGTGGAGTCACGTGGAGAGACAGGCTGACGAATGAGGATATAAAGGAGCGTTGTGGTGTGGATGTGGATGTGATAGGAAGCATTATGAGGAACACACTGAGGTGGTTTGGCCATGTGGAGAGGATGGAGGGTGAAAGACTGACGAAGAGAGTGTATGTGAGTGAGGTGGAGGGTGGAAGAGGGAGGGGGAGGCCGAGGATGAGATGGAGGGATGGGGTGGAGAGGTATATGAGAGAGGGGGGTGTGAGTTGGGAGCAGGGCAGTGAAATGGCGGGGGACAGGGCGACTTGGAGGCGATTTGTTTGTGGCCACCCCAAACGGGATTGAGGAGTCTGGCAATAGATAGATAGATAGATAGATGGGTAAATGATCACTTCCAAAGGAGTCGTCATAATGTTCCCATGAGAAATCTTGATGTGTATCAGCAGAGGCCAAAGATAAATCAATGGCCAAAAAATTACCAGTATGATCATCTACACGAGTCGCTCTAACATCGTTCAGAAGACAGAGGTTGGACTTTAGTATTAGGTCGGCTATTTGCTTCCCAGAACCATCGATCCTCAATCTGGCCCACTGATAATGATGGGCGTTAAAATCGCCCAACACTAACTTATTTCCAGGCAGATGTTCAAATAGTGAATTTAAAGCATCACTATCAGTGGGGCCATGTGGAGGACAGTACAGAGAGCAAATGGACAGATACATGTTATTAAATTTTACTCTGAATGCGACCACTTCCAGAGTAGAATTTACAATCACTTCCGTTTGTGGGTGTGATTTGTGTGTGTATATCACAACTCCATGACTTTCATATTTTCTATCGGAGTGGTAGTATTTGAACTGTGGAGGATCAGGATGATCCTCCAGGCACATCTCCTAAAAACAAACAATGTCTGGCCTCTGTATTGAGAGCAAGATTGCTATATTTTGTAATTTATTCCCAACACCTGTACAATTCCACTGTAATATAATGAAAGCAATGATTTAAGATATAAGTTGGCGGCCATTATGCTTGGTTTTCTTTTGCCGCCCACCAGCTAGCGAGCAACTACTGGGGGACCTATCCCGGTGCTTGTTTACAGAAACCTCCATATTTTCATCAATAACTACGCTCCCAGACTCCCCTGAGGAAGAGCTAACCTTCCTCTCCCTCGCTTGAGTACAAACTAGAGGAACAAAAAGAAGTCTGCCAAGGGGAGATGTTAAACTAGAGGTGACACACTTCTGCTAAATTTAGCAAATTTTTGTAATGATTCCTTGAATTTTTATTAAACCAAATTAAACAGAAATTTTTGACCGGATTTCAGATGATTAGGTGGGTATAACCCTAAATAGCGATAATAATACTGTATTAACCCCCGCCGTGCTCTTCGTCTCATACGAGATGATATGCAGACCACCCCCGGATGCGTTGATCGCCTCATATGAGGCGATGGGTCTCCTCGCCATAATTTCAAGCACAAGGAAGCGTCAGTGGTTTCCATGGGAACGTTGAGTCTTTCTTTACACCATCAGAGCTGTTGGCAATCCTTGCCACACTGCAGTTGCCAAATACAGCGTATATAGTAATTCAGTTCTCGTTTGTAGCCCAGCAATGGCGGATTCACGCCTGATAGCCTCCCACAGTGCCTGTGACTCATCACCACCCTCACACACACATCCAAAAGACATAAATTTCAAAAAGACGAGGGTGATGAGGAGTTCAAGATCAGAAACACTTGAGTTGATGAAAAAAAATAATAATATTAAAATGAAAAAAAAAAAAAAATCAAGGAACGTAATCGAGTTGGTAAGAATTAGTGTGACGGGGCTTAATAGCCTAACATATACAGCTTAACCTAACTTGTCACCTGTCAAGTAAAACTAGCCCTAACTTTGGCTTTAAGTCATTGGTAGGGATGTGAAAATCTTATTGTCCAGATCAGACTGGCTGTTACAAAAAAGATGTTCAAACATCATCAGTACATAAGGCAAAGAAATCAGATAACCAAATACTTCACAGAGGTCTAGATGTATACAGGCAGGCCCAAATAGGAGGGAAAAAAATGAAATCTTTTGGTCCTTGTGAACTCTTCCCTATGTTTACTACCCATTTTCAGGGCTATTTGCCCCTGGAATCATAACATAGCAAAATTTATACTGATTCAGTTCATCAATCACTTCATTACGACTTTATCAACTCTAATCAATATGTTACCGTGTTGATCTACATGTACCTGGTTGTTGCGAAGTTCGCTGTCACACTAATCTCTCTAATTCCAACAAAACTCTTCGCTAAAGCATAAACATAGCATACTTCATCTTTAAGAAAGCAATCGCACTAGGTCTTACAAAGCTAACATGCTAAAAACAGATGAATATCACAGAAATCTTACTTGTACTGAAGTATGATTCTCAAGCGTTGTTGTGAGTGGCGGTCAGCTATGGCCTGGTATGGTTTGTGGCGTCACAGTGAGGGTGAATGTTTCTCGTGAGGTACGATTACCTTCAACTTTGATTGATGGTTATTTTTACATATATCGGGGAAAAAAATAATATTCCGATAATTACGAGTGATCAGTTTATTATTTTATATACCCTGTACAAGCCCGTCAACCAGTCCATCCCGTAAGATTTGGCCACAAACAAATAGCCTCCACGTCGCCCTATCCCCTGCCATATCATTGCCCTCTTCCCAGCTCACATTCCCCTCTCTCATATACCTCTCTACTCCATCCCACCATCTCATCCTTGGCCTCCCCCTCCCTCTTCTCCATCCACCTCACTCACATACACTCTCCTCGTTAGTATCTCGCTCTCCATCCTCTCCAGATGACCAAACCGCCTCAGTGTATTTCTCCTAACCCTTTCTATCACATCCACATCCACACTACAACGTTCATTCACTTTCTCATTTGTCAGTCTCTCTTCAAGTAACTCCACATGGGTCGCTCAAATAACTCATTTCCACTGCTCTCACTCTTGACGTGTCACCTTCCAACAAGGTCCATGCTTCACTTCCATACGTTAGAATTGGTATCACAATATCATGCAGTTACTTTTTTAAAATTCCATGTTCACTTTCCTATTTCTTATCAATCCTTTCAAAGAGCGAGCAACCCTTATTTTTTGTTGTGTCCTTTCAAGCACTTCATCCTCCAAACCTCCATGCCTACTCATCACACTACTCAAGTACTGTACTTAAATGCACTTACATTTTCCATTTCCTCATCATTCAGTCTCACTGTACATGCAGTGACTTCATTTCTCTCGAAGACTATAACTTTATTCTTCCCTACATTCACCTTTAGATGCCATTTCATATACAGTCTTTAAAACTTATTCACTAAGCATTGAATTCCCCCTCATCTTCACTTAATAATACAACATCATCTGTAAACGACAGTACTGCAAGTTTCCAAAGGCTGCACTCACTCGTTTGGGCCACTCGGACATCTACTGCCCTACCTTCTACCTCTTTTATAACCCCATTCACATACAGATTGAACAATAGTGGAGACATAACATCCCTGTTTCAATCCAACTTTCATGTAGAAAAATTGGCTCAGTTTACTATCCACACGCACTGCAGTGTTAGCATCCTCATACATACTCATCACGGCAATCAACAACTTCCCATTCATTCCATATATTCTGAATATTTTCCACATTCCATGTCTCTCTACTGTATCATATGGTTTCTCCCAATCCCTGAAGGCCGCATACTACTTCTTTCCCCCTCTTTAGAAACTTTTCCATTAGGGAACATAGGATGAATATCAGATCTACACAACCTCTACCCTTCGTAAAACCTCCCTATTGTTCTTAAAGTAATTCCTCTGTTATTAACCTAATTCTGTCAATAACTGTCCTACCATAACCTTTCCCTACTGTATTACACAACGAACACAAATGCCCCAGTGATTATCAGACACATTTTTTTCCCTTTTTCCTTTGTACAGAGGAATAATTATGCCTGACATCGAATCCTCCAGGACTCTACGGGACTCTACCTTCCTCCAAAGCCAATCTGCACACTTTCCATATCCATTCTACTACCATCTCTCTTTCATTCTTCAGCATTCACCACACACTCCATCATTTCCTGGGACTTTCCCCAATTTGACTTTCTTCATTGCTTCCACTTCTTCCATCCTACTGATCTCTTCCACCCTTCTCCCCTCCTTCTAGCTCCTACCCATTCACCCGCCACATACTTTCATTATCTATGTATAACAGTTCCCTAAAGTGTTCTCTTCACCTACTCCCTTCTGCACTATCAATCTACCATTTTTACAGTATCTTTCACTCCCCTACTAACTATTTTATCATCCTGTCAAACTGTCTTCACCTCCTTCCTCGACGTTTTCACACATTATCCTCCACTTTATACTCAAGTTCCCCCCACATTCCTCATTCACTGTCTTCTTACCCTCTCTTACTAAACTTTTCACCTCTTTCTTCCAATCTATGTGAAACTCTCTCTTCCGTCCCGTAAATTCATCCATGCCTCTGCTTCCCATCCAGTCACAATATGCTTTCCTACTTTGTACCACAGCTTGTCTCACCTCCTGATTCTACCATGGTGTTAAATGCATCCCCTTCCCTCTTCTCTTCACCCCACATACCACCTGTCATGCTGCACAGATGTCTTCTGTGAATACCTTTCACACATCATCTACCTCCCCCATCTGCTCGAAATAATTTTTACCCAATACTCCTCCACTTCCCTATTATACTCTGCCTTTTTTTTCCCATCCTCTTGCAACCTTTTTACCCTCCTTGTTTGAACTACTTCCTCCTGTTCTTCTATTCATTCATTGCACTTGAACCTTGGCTTTCACCACTATTAAGGGGTGGTCAGGATGTCCACTCGCAACCTGTGTATGCTCTTGCATATATTACATACCTTCTCATTCTGTCATCCACACACTCATAATCAGTCATTGCCCTCCGTTCATTCAGTTCACCATCCACCCTTCTCATCACTCGCCACGTATACCTGTGGGCCATTTGGTGTCTAAAGAGGGTATTGGCTATCACTGACCCCCCTCCCCGAACAAATGTCAATTACAACACCGCCATTTTCATCCACTTCTGCAGGCACACCCCACTCACCACCTACTCCATCGACTCTCACATTACCTTCTTTTCCACTCATATCTCCACTCAAAAACACTTTCTCATTCCGTTTTCTTGCATGCTACCACATTTGCCCATAACTCTTCTTTCACTCTGCTTCCACGAGTTTGTGTTGGTGGATGCACACACACACAGTCAACCACTTTTGTACTCCTACTGTCAATCTTACCCACACAATCCTTGAGCCAGCTGATCCATACTCTCTTATATTGTCCTTCCATTTCTTGCACACAGCAATACATACATCCTCCTTTGCGCTCTCATTCTCACCTACTCACTCGCATATACCCCATACATACTTCCACTCCCTCACACCCTTGCTGGATAGACAGATAATAAGATGGGTAAAATAGACATAGGTAGGCAAAAGATACACTCAGGAAAAAATATTGCTTAATTTAGGCTTAATTATTCTCATGGAGATGATCACAATGAACAATGTCTTCAGGCAAATCACTTGTTAACTGATTAAAGTTAATGTGAAAGAAATAAAGGAATCTGCACTGCTTAGTGTAGGAAATAGCACACTGCATAAACGAAGTTTGCCTAAAGGGTGACACCTGGCATTTTTCACATCATGGAAACCTTTTGTTGCAAATACTGGAAATATGTCTTGTAGCCTTAAGCCTCTGTGCTTTTGAAGGAACAAAAAAGGACTGGAAGACTGTTGTGAAATTATACCCTCCCGTAATCATTTCACTGGTATAAGTGCAATTTTTTACTCTAGGTGATGGTGCCTAACTCTGTTCAGTTAATAGAAATCGTAGGAACTAGCGAATTAAAAATTCCAGATTATCCGGTTTGGATGTTTTACTCAGAGTAAGCGCAGACAGCTTTATTTACCTGAAGATAGTTCATGAGAATAATACCTTGAATCCGATGACAAATTTTTTACTTCATTCTTGTTTCTGAGGGACACTTTCACCCAGCTTAGGAGATCCTTCGAATGACAGGATCTTCCTCATCAGTTTAATAAAAATCGTATAAAACTTGTTAGCTTAAATAGGAAAAATGGGTTATCGGACTGAAGAAGTAAAGTAAATACAGCATGTTTTCTCGCCAATCAGTGATTGAGAACTGGTGTCAGTGAGTGTGAAGTGGAGTGAGTGAATGGGAAAGGATGTCAGTGTGTGTGTGTGTGTGTGTGTGTGTGTGTTCTTACCTAATTGTATCTTTACAGGAATGAGTCAAGCTCGTACTGTCCCGTTTAAACCATATTTATCGTACATATCCTTAAATTTGTGAATTGTTTTGGCACACACTATTTCATTCTGTAGTGCATTCCACTGATCAATTGCTCTGTTTGTGAAACTGAATTTCCTCACGTCTTTATCACCTCTCTTCTTATGCAGTTTTTTGCAGTGTCCTCTTGCTGATGTTCCCCATATCATTTATGTCTATTTTCTCCTTCCCTGATATGCATTTATATAACATTATCATGTCACCTCTTTTCCTTCTCTCCTGTAGTGTTGGTAGATTCAGTTTATTTAGTCTTTCTTCGTAGCTTAGATCCCTTAAGCTTGGTATCAATCTTGTAGCGGCCCTTTGAACTATTTCAATCTTGTCTATGTATTTTTTGAGATGAGGACTCCAGACTACTGATGCATACTCCAAGGTTGGTCTGATGAATGATGTTATTATCGTTTTTAGCATGTCTTCATTAATATATATATATATATATATATATATATATATATATATATATATATATATATATATATATATATATATATATATATATATATAACTACAGAGGCAAATTCATGCATTCTATAGAACAACCAAAAACATGCACACAAAAATATAAGTCTTGTACTAAATTTGTGTATAGTATTCAAAAAGCATTTATCGAATAAAGGTCGTCGTTAAAAGTTGTCATTAACTATTAAAAAGTCATCTATCTATCAATCTATCTATTGCCAGACGCCATAATCTCGTAAGGGTTGGCCATTTGACTTTGAGTTATTTATTTTACAGGGAGGGGCACTAACCCTCCACCAACCCACTTGTTGACACGTACGGAGCACGTATGTCAATAAAATAGTGATGATGAAAGTTGCTAAAAATGCCACTAAAACAACCATTGAAAACAGCCTCTATAATAGTCACTAAAATTTTCACACAAAACAGGTAGAAAAAATAGTCATTTAAAATTGCCTACAAAAATAGCCATTGAACGAACCATGAAAATCAGCCACTAACCACTGTTGCTAAAAATAGTTATTAAAAGGATGTTGATGTATAAACTTAGATTTTATAGATTTATTAACATTATAATAACTATTTATTGGCTAATTTATTGGGGATCTTTTATGGCTATTTTGAGTGACTAATTTTATTGACTATTTGTGTATGTCTATCTATCTATCTATCTATCTATATCTATCTATCTATCTATATATATATATATATATATATATATATATATATATATATATATATATATATATATATATATATATATATCCCTGGATCATCAACCATCAGCCACATCTGGCCAGACAAAGTTTAAAAGCTTGGCGCCATGGCGCCATTTTGAGAATTCGGCTCACCATCCAGCTAGCTTCCTCTTTTGACTTCTACTATTGATTCAAGGTACGTCTGGGTTGCTCGTGTTTTTTATTTCCCTAATATAGTTAAAACTGGCCACATGTTGCTATGGTTGCAAACAACGTTAGTATGGTGTTTTTAATGGTACGTTTTTAATTTGGAGGGGATTTTTTTCTAGGGGGATGTCTGGAATCAATGTATCCTTGTCGGCAACCCTTGAGAAGGCTGCAACGAAAGTTATAGCCAAATATGTAACAATAAGTGTAATTTTTACGTTTTTTTTTTATTATTTTTCTTTTATTACTATAAAAAAAATTCCATACTTTTTGTATTTTTTTGTGTGTCAACATTTTCAGGGCTGGATCAAAGAACCTGGATCAAAGAACCTTAGCCAAGCAGCAATGATGGGATATGTTAGGTTTTGTAAGGTTAGGTAAAGATAACGTATGTAATTTTGCCTGGGAAACACATTGAGCATATCTTCGAGAAAATTCTATGGTTATTTTTGAACAGAGGAGGTGAACATTGTACCTGGCTGAGGGGTACCGGTGGCCACCATGCATGTAACACAGACCACAAGCCACGAGTAAATGTACAGTAAAACCGCCCATCTGCCTCTACCCCGAATGGTGGGAGTCCCCCAGCCACCAGGATTAGTGCGGAAACTCCACACCATGGGCACATGTCCGCTTCCCTACCAAATGGTCAGAGTTACCTGGCAGCCTGCATCAGCCACACTGCCTGAGCTGCTAATCAACTGGTCATCGGCACTTGCCGTCATGACCTAACCTTTGCCTAGGCAAATGGAAGTGAACCTTATAATTATACAGATGTCAGTTTGCTGCATGTTGCTTCCTCTGTGCTCTAAAGCAACTGTTGGGTGCGATATGGCAGTGCTGTACTGCTTGCCAGCAAACAGAAACCCACACCACAGTTCCTGCCTTTCCGCCCCTTGTGAGTTGTAGCCTTTCAACGATGGTTGAGATTGCGGTTGCATTTTTTATGGTTCCCTACCTTCTTCAGATTGTGCCCTGCTCTGCTGTATTCTTGTGTATGCAGTGATAGCCCCACCACCACTTGAGAAGTGGAAGAGGAAGGTTCTGAGTCTGGAGAAGAAGGGTGAGATATTGGACAAGGTCGACGCGGGCTGGATCAAAGAACGCATTCTTTGAGAATATGATCTAATCCGTTCAACATTGTTCGATGTCAAGAAGTCAAGCGACAAGCTTATGCAGTATGGTCAGGACTTTACTGAAAGCACACATCATCATGACAGGATGGTAATGGCCCAGGCCTGTCACGCCTTATCAACCAGTCAACATTGATGTAGTTTTGTCAGCAACTTGTTGCGAGGGTGCCAGTGCACATATATATATATATATATATATATAGATAGATAGATAGATAGATACACAAATAGTTATTAAAATTAGTCACTCAAAATAGCCATAAAAAATGCCCAATAAATTAGCCAATAAATAGTTATTATAATGTTAATAAATCTATAAAATCTAAGTTTATACATCAACATCCTTTTAATAACTACTTTTAGCAACAATGGTTAGTGGCTGATTTTCATGGTTCGTTCAATGGCTATTTTTGTAGGCAATTTTAAATGGCTATTTTTTCTACCTGTTTTTTTTTTTTTTTTTTTTTTTTTTAGTGACTATTTTAGAGGCTGTTTTCAATGGTTGTTTTAGTGGCATTTTTAGCAACTTTCATAATCACTATTTTATTGACATACGTGCTCCGTAGGTGTCAACAAGTGGGTTGGTGGAGGGTTAGTGCCCCTCCCTGTAAAATAAATAACTCAAAGTCAAATGGCCAACCCTTACGAGATTATGGCGTCTGGCAATAGATAGATTGATAGATAGATGACTTTTTAATAGTTAATAACAACTTTTAACGACGACCTTTATTCGATAAATGCTTTTTAAAAACAATACACAAATTTAGTACAAAACTTATTTTTATGTGTGAATGTTTTTAGTTGTTCTATAGAATGCATCAATTTGCCTCTGTAGTTATATATATATATATATATATATATATATATATATATATATATATATATATATATATATATATATATATATATATATATATCAATGAAGACATGCTAAGAACGATAATAACATCATTCATCAGACCAACCTTGGAGTATGCATCAGTAGTCTGGAGTCCTCATCTCAAAAAATACATAGACAAGATTGAAATAGTTCAAAGGGCCGCTACAAGATTGATAACAAGCTTAAGGGATCTAAGCTACGAAGAAAGACTAAATAAACTGAATCTACCAACACTACAGGAGAGAAGGAAAAGAGGTGACATGATAATGTTATATAAATGCATATCAGGGAAAGAGAAAATAGACATAAATGATATGGGGAACATCAGCAAGAGGACACTGCAAAAAACTGCATAAGAAGAGAGGTGATAAAGACGTGAGGAAATTCAGTTTCACAAACAGAGCAATTGATCAGTGGAATGCACTACAGAATGAAATAGTGTGTGCCAAAACAATTCATAAATTTAAGGATATGTACGATGAATATGGTTTAAACGGGATAGTACGAGCTTGACTCATTCCTGTAAAGATACAATTAGGTAAGAACACGCACACACACACACACACACACACACACACACACACACACACACACTGACATCCTTTCCCATTAACTCACTCCTCTTCACACTCACTGACACCAGTTCTCAATCACTGATTGGCGAGAAAACATGCTGTATTTACTTTACTTCTTCAGTCCGATAACCCATTTTTCCTATTTAAGCTAAAAAGTTTTGTACGATTTTTATTAAACTGATGAGGAAGATCCTGTCATTCGAAGGATCTCCTAAGCTGGGTGAAAGTGTCCCTCAGAAACAAGAATGAAGTAAAAAATTTGTCATCGGATTCAAGGTATTATCCTCATGAACTATCTTCAGGTAAATAAAGCTGTCTGCGCTTACTCTGAGTAAAACATCCAAACCAGATAATCTGGAATTTTTAATTCGCTAGTTCCTACGATTTCTATTAACTGAACAGAGTTAGGCACCATCACCTAGAGTAAAAAATTGCACTTATACCAGTGAAATGATTACGGGAGGGTATAATTTCACAACAGTCTTCCAGTCCTTTTTTGTTCCTTCAAAAGCACAGAGGCTTAAGGCTACAAGACATATTTCCAGTATTTGCAACAAAAGGTTTCCATGATGTGAAAAATGCCAGGTGTCACCCTTTAGGCAAACTTCGTTTATGCAGTGTGCTATTTCCTACACTAAGCAGTGCAGATTCCTTTATTTCTTTCACATTAACTTTAATCAGTTAACAAGTGATTTGCTTGAAGACAATGTTCATTGTGATCATCTCCATGAGAATAATTAAGCCTAAATTAAGCAATATTTTTTCCTGAGTGTATCTTTTGCCCACCTATGTCTATTTTACCCATCTTATTATCTGTCTATCCAGCAAGGGTGTGAGGGAGTGGGAGTATGTATGGGGTATATGCGAGTGAGTAGGTGAGAATGAGAGCGCAAAGGAGGATGTATGTATTGCTGTGTGCAAGAGATGGAAGGACAATATAAGAGAGTATGGATCAGCTGGCTCAAGGATTGTGTGGGTAAGATTGACAGTAGGAGTACAAAAGTGGTTGACTGTGTGTGTGTGCATCCGCCAACACAAACTCGTGGAAGCAGAGTGAAAGAAGAGTTATGGGCAAATGTGGTAGCATGCAAGAAAACGGAATGAGAAAGTGTTTTTGAGTGGAGATATGAGTGGAAAAGAAGGTAATGTGAGAGTCGATGGAGTAGGTGGTGAGTGGGGTGTGCCTGCAGAAGTGGATGAAAATGGCTGTGTTGTAATTGACATTTGTTTGGGGAGGGGGGTCAGTGATAGCCAATACCCTCTTTAGACACAAAATGGCCCACAGGTATACGTGGCGAGTGATGAGAAGGGTGGATGGTGAACTGAATGAACGGAGGGCAATGACTGATTATGAGTGTGTGGATGACAGAATGAGAAGGTATGTAATATATGCAAGAGCATACACAGGTTGCGAGTGGACATCCTGACCACCCCTTAATAGTGGTGAAAGCCAAGGTTCAAGTGCAATGAATGAATAGAAGAACAGGAGGAAGTAGTTCAAACAAGGAGGGTAAAAAGGTTGCAAGAGGATGGAAAAAAAAAAGCCAGAGTATAATAGGGAAGTGGAGGAGTATTGGGTAAAAATGATTTCGAGCAGATGGGGGAGGTAGATGATGTGTGAAAGGTATTCACAGAAGACATCTGTGCAGCATGACAGGTAGTATGTGGGGTGAAGAGAAGAGGGAAGGGGATGCATTTAACACCATGGTAGAATCAGGAGGTGAGACAAGCTGTGGTACAAAGTAGGAAAGCATATTGTGACTGGATGGGAAGCAGAGGCATGGGTAAATTTGAGAGACGGAAGAGAGAGTTACATATAGATTGGAAGAAAGAGGTGAAAAGGTTAGTAAGAGAGGGTAAGAAGACAGTGGATGAGGAATGTGGGGGGAACTTGAGTATAAAGTGGAGGATAATGTGTGAAAACGTCGAGGAAGGAGGTGAAGACAGTTAGACAGGATGATAAAATAGTTAGTAGGGGAGTGAAAGATACTGTAAAAATGGTAGATTGATAGTGGAGAAGGGAGTAGGTGAAGAAAACACTTTAGGGAACTGTTATACGTAGATAATGAAAGTATGTGGCGGGGGAATGGGTAGGAGCTAGAAGGAGGTGAGAAGGGTGGAAGAGATCAGTAGGATGGAAGAAGTGGAAGCAATGAAGAAAGTCAAATTGGGGAAAGTCCCAGGAAATGATGGAGTGTGTGGTGAATGCTGAAGAATGAAAGAGAGATAGTAGTAGAATGGATATGGAAAGTGTGCAGATTGGCTTTGGAGGAAGGTAGAGTCCCGTAGAGTCCTGGAGGATTCGATGTCAGGCATAATTATTCCTCTGTACAAAGGAAAAAGGGAAAAAAATGTGTCTGATAATCACTGGGGCATTTGTGTTCGTTGTGTAATACAGTAGGGAAAGGTTATGGTAGGACAGTTATTGACAGAATTAGGTTAATAACAGAGGAATTACTTTAAGAACAATAGGGAGGTTTTACGAAGGGTAGAGGTTGTGTAGATCTGATATTCATCCTATGTTCCCTAATGGAAAAGTTTCTAAAGAGGGGGAAAGAAGTAGTATGCGGCCTTCAGGGATTGGGAGAAACCATATGATACAGTAGAGAGACATGGAATGTGGAAAATATTCAGAATATATGGAATGAATGGGAAGTTGTTGATTGCCGTGATGAGTATGTATGAGGATGCTAACACTGCAGTGCGTGTGGATAGTAAACTGAGCCAATTTTTCTACATGAAAGTTGGATTGAAACAGGGATGTTATGTCTCCACTATTGTTCAATCTGTATGTGAATGGGGTTATAAAAGAGGTAGAAGGTAGGGCAGTAGATGTCCGAGTGGCCCAAACGAGAGAGTGCAGCCTTTGGAAACTTGCAGTACTGTCGTTTACAGAGGATATTGTATTATTAAGTGAAGATGAGGGGGAATTCAATGCTTAGTGAATAAGTTTTAAAGACTGTATATGAAATGGCATCTAAAGTTGAATGTAGGGAAGAATAAAGTTATAGTCTTCGAGAGAAATGAAGTCACTGCATGTACAGTGAGACTGAATGATGAGGAAATGGAAAATGTGAGTGCATTTAAGTACTTGAGTAGTGTGATGAGTAAGCATGGAGGTTTGGAGGATGAAGTGCTTGAAAGGACACAACAAGAAATAAGGGTTGCTCGCTTTTTGAAAGGATTGATAAGAAATAGGAAAGTGAGCATGGAATTTTAAAAAGTCACTGCATGATATTGTGATACCAATTCTAACGTATGGAAGTGAAGCTTGGACCTTGTTGGAAGGTGACAAGTCAAGAGTGAGAGCAGTGGAAATGAGTTATTTGAGCGACCCATGTGGAGTTACTTGAAGAGACAGACTGACAAATGAGAAAGTGAATGAACGTTATAGTGTGGATGTGGATGTGATAGAAAGGGTTAGGAGAAATACACTGAGGCGGTTTGGTCATGTGGAGAGGATGGAGAGCGAGATACTAATGAGGAGAGTGTATGTGAGTGAGGTGGATGGAGAAGAGGGAGGGGGAGGCCAAGGATGAGATGGTGGGATGGAGTAGAGAGGTATATGAAAGAGGGGAATGTGAGCTGGGAGGAGGACAATGATATGGCAGGGGATAGGGCGACGTGGATGGTAATTGTTTGTGGTCAAATCTTATGGGATGGACTGGTTGACGGGCGTGTACAAGGCATATAAAGTAATAAACTGATCACTCGTAATCATCGGAATATTATTTTTCTCCCCTATATATGTAAAAATAACCATTAATCAAAGTTGGAGGTATTCGTACCTCACGAGAAACATTCATCCTCACTGTGACGCCACAAACCATACCAAGGCCATAGCTGAACATGACTCACAACAACGCTTGAGAATCATACTTCAGTACAAGTAAGATTTCTGTGATATTCATCTGTTTTTAGCATGTTAGCTTTGTAAGACCTAGTGCGATTGCTTTCTTAAAGATGAAGTATGTTATGTTTATGCTTTAGCGAAGAGTTTTGTTGGAATTAGAGAGATTAGTGTGACAGCGAACTTCGCAACAACCAGGTACATGTAGATCAACACGGCAACATATTGATTAGAGTTGATAAAGTCGTAATGAAGTGATTGATGAACTGAATCAGTATAAATTTTGCTATGTTATGATTAAAGGGGCATATAGCTCTGAAAATGGGCAGTAAACATAGGGAAGAGTTCACAAGGACCAAAGTATTTCAATTTGTTCCCTCCTATTTAGGCCTGACTGTGTACACCTAGACCTCTGTGAAGTATTTGGTTATCTGATTTCTTTGCCTTATGTACTGGTGATGTTTGAACATCTTTTTTGTAACAGCCAGTCTGATCTGGACAATAAGATTTTCACATCCCTACCAATGACTTAAAGCCAAAGTTAGGGCTAGTTTTACTTGACAGGTGACAGGTTAGGTTAAGCTGTATATGTTAGGCTATTAAGCCCCGTCACACTAATTCTTATCAACCTGATTACCTTCCTTGATTATTTTTTTTTTTTCATTTTAATATTAAGTTGATATTTTTTTCATCAGCTCAAGTGTTTCTGATCTCGAACTCCTTATCACCCTCGTCTTTTTGTGAATTATGCCTTTTGGGTGTGTGTGTGAAGGTGGCGATGAGTCATAGGCACCGTGGGAGGCTATCAGGTGTGAATCTGCCATTGCTGGGCTACAAACTAGAACTGAATTACTATATATGCTGTATTTGGCAACTGCAGTGTGGCAGGGATTGCCAACAGCTCTGATGGTGTAAAGGAAGACTCAACATTCCCATGGAAACCACTGACGCTTCCTTGTGCTTGAAATTATGGCGAGGAGACCCATCGCCTCATATGAGGCGATCAACGCATCCGGGGGTGGTCTGCATATCATCTCGTATGAGACGAAGAGCACAGCGGGGGTTAATGCAGTATTATTATCGCTATTTAGGGTCATACCCACCTATTCATCTGAAATCCGGTCAAAAATTTCTGTTTAATTTGGTTTAATAAAAATTCAAGGAATCAGTGGAAAAATTTGCTAAAGTTAGCAGAAGTGTGTCACCTCTAGTTTAACATCTCCCCTTGACAGACTTCTTTATTGTGTAAATATTGATTTATAATGCAAATACATATATTTGTGTTTTAATTCAATATTTATACAGAATGGAAGGTTGTCAATCCATTTTGACAATCTGAAGGGTAAATATTCCATATCTTTGGTATGTTTTACCTCTGAAACCTGATTTTTTATTAACCCACCGCATGCCAGTGCCGTTTTAAAACGGTCTCACATAATTCCGCGACCAGTGCCAATGCCATTTTAAAACGGTTTAAAATAAAAAAATTCACTGCTACAGCCTTTTTCAAGATTCGCGGTAAAAATTGGCAGGCATGTATGGTAACTGTTCCTCTACCATCCCCCAGGCTGTCAAGGCCATACACTCAGTTGCTCACCCCCTCATGCTTGCTCTGCCTCACTCTGCCTGTGTGCCTCACCCAGTGCTGTACATCACGAAGGCATTCTGTAAATTTTTTCATTTAAGTGTAAGTTGTAAATATTTTGTTGTAAGTGTAAGGACTATATAGTGATGTCAAGTTGTAAATACCTTCTTGTAAGTGCCAGGACTGTATGTAATGAAGTCAGGTTGTATCTATCTTCAAGTAAGTGTAAGATAATGCATTCACAGTGAGAAAGACACGCAAATTGTGATAGATGCTGAAGTAATAAATAATCAGAAAAGTGTACTGAACATTGATGTACCTTCCCAGCATAAATACCTGAGTATACCGTAATAGAAAACGTCTTTCTCTCATGTACGTGGTGAGCGTGAGAGAGCGGCTATACCTGTTCACGAGAATGCAGGACTCAATAAAACCTATTTCCGATGCTTGGTGAGCATTTTAAAGGTGAAACTCATTGTTTCTACTTAAAAATCTATCATTTTAGTAAAAAAAAAAAAAAGAAAAAGGTTGAAAAATGGCCGGCACTGGGGTGACCCATAGGGCTAAAAATAGCCAGCTCGCGGTGGGTAAATATTATTAACCATTGGCTGGTGGCAGTATTTGCTTAGAAGCACCTAAAAAAAAAACAAATGTAATTGTATAGATGCCCCCGACCACAGGACTGAACCACAAATATAGTTACACCGCATTATGTACGGTGTCAACTTAATCCAAATATAGACTCTAACGCATGTTAGGTTTTAACTTAATGTATATAATTATGGTCTTCCCCCTGTGGCGGGGGGAACACAATCTGGCCGCACTATGGGGTGGTACTGCTACTCTGCAGCCAGGTTGTGTTAGGAAGAATACTGCCACAGTATTCCTGCGTGTCGTAAAAGGCGACTAAAAGGAGCGGGGTGAGGGGACTAGGGACCCCCTCCTCTTGTTTTTTACTTCCTAAAAAAAGACAGGCCAGAGAAAGGGATGGGGGATTGAGTTATCCCCGTACCCTGAAGATTGGGTCTATGAATGTGTCTGGATATAGTACGATTGAGGCTAAAAGGGAAGAGATTGGGAGAATGTTTGTGAGAAGAAAGTTGGATGTGTTAGCTTTGAGTGAAACGAAGATGAAAGGGAAGGGTGAGTCTAAGTTTGGAAGTATGAATGGAAGATTATCAGGTGTTGATAGAGGAGGGGCAAGAGAAGGTGTGGCCTTGTTAGTGAGTCCGGAAGTACAGCAGTGTGTGATAGAATGGAAGGAGGTGTCATTGAGACTGATGTGGGTGAAAGCGAAATTTGAACATGAGTTGTGTGTGTTTGTGAGTGCATATGGGCCTGGTAGTGAAAAAGGATGGAAAAGAGAGGGAGTCTTTCTGGAATCATGTTGATGAGTGTCTGCAGAGTTTCGGAGCGACTGTGAATGTGGTAATGATGGGAGATCTGAATGCTAGAGTGGGAAATGTAGCAGTTGAAGGTGTAGTTGGTATGCATGGTGTGCCTGGAAGAAATGAAAATGGGGAACGAATGATAGGGATGTGTGTTGAGCGAGAGATGGTGACTGGAAATATGCTGTTTGAGAAGAAAGATATTTATAAGTATACATGGGTTAAGAGTAGGAAAGAGATGGATGAGAGCTAGGAGGGTTAGGTGTGGCAGGGAGGTTTTGAAAGTGAGTGAGTTGGATAAAAGAGAGAAAAAGATAGAGTATCAGGAGAAATTGAAAGATGAGTGGAACGCAGTGAAAGATCGGGAAAATGGCAGCGTGGAGGAGGAATGGCAGTTGTTTAAGAGTGCTGTGGTGGGGCATGCAGAAGAGGTGTGTGGTGTGAGACGTGTGGGTGGTGGTGTAAGAAAAGGAAGTGAATGGTGGTGCGAGGAAGTAAGTATGGCTGTGGCTGAGAAGAGACGTGCATATGAAGTGTGGCTGCAGAGGAAGGATGAGATGTCATATGAAAGGTATAAGGAGAAGAGGAATAGAGCGAGAAGGGCTGTGCGTGATGCTAAAGTGGCAGCAGATGAGAGGTGGGGTAGGCGGCTGACAGAGAATTTTCAGCAGAATAAGAAAATGTTTTGGAAGGAGGTGAAAAGGGTGCGAAAGGGAGAGTCTGGGAAGGAAGAACGAGTAAAATCAGAGGATGGAAGGATGTTAATTGAGATGGATGCAGTAAGGAAGAGATGGGCAGAGTATTTTGAAAGATTGTTAAATGTAGAGGAGGAAAGGGTGGCTGAGATTGTGGCGGATGGAAGGGTGCAAGGTATAAATGTGTTGGGAGAGTTGAATGATTCCTTGATCACGAAGGAGGAAGTGGAGAAGGCAGTAAAGGAGATGAAAACAGGGAAAGCTGCAGGTATGGATGGGTGTGCTGTGGAATGCCTGAAGGGTGGTGGAGTGACTATTGTTGACTGGTTAGTAAGATTGTTGAATGTGTGCTTTGAGAAAGGTATGGTGCCAATTGACTGGGCAAGTGCTTGTGTGGTCCCGTTGTATAAAGGCAAGGGTGATAAGTATGAATGTACTAGCTTTAGGGGTATAAGTCTGTTGAGTGTTGTAGGTAAGGTGTATGGTAGAGTGTTAATTATGAGAGTTAGAGAGGGTACAGAGGGAGTGATTAGTGATGAGCAGTGTGGCTTTAGGAGAGGGAGGGGATGCGTTGATCAGGTGTTTGCTGTGAGACAAGTGTGTGAAAAGTATTTAGCGAAAGGCAAGGATGTGTTTTGGGCATTTATGGATTTAGAGAAAGCGTATGATAGAATTGATAGGGAGGCTTTGTGGACTGTTTTGAGATTGTATGGACTTGATGGTAGGTTACTAAAAGGGGTGAAAAGTTTTTATGTAAATAGTAGAGCGTGTGTAAGAGTGGGAAATGCTGTGAGTGATTGGTTTCCCGTGAGAGTGGGGCTGCGACAGGGATGTGTGATGTCGCCTTGGTTGTTTAATATTTACATGGATGGTGTTGTAAGGGAGGTGAATGCAAGAGTTTTAGGTGGTCTGAGTCTGGTAAATGTTGATGGAGGAGAGTGGAATCTGAAGCAGCTGCTGTTTGCAGATGATACTGCACTGGTGACTGATTCAGAGGAGAGATTGAGACAGTTGGTAGAGGAGTTTGGAAGGGTGTGTGAAAGGAGGAAATTGAAAGTAAATGAGAATAAGAGTAAAGTGATGAAGTGTACGAGGTTGATAGATGGTAGGGGGATGAATATAGTTTTGAATGGTGAGTTGCTTGAGGAGGTAGATTGTTTTAAATATCTAGGGTCACATGTTGCTGTGGATGGAAGAATAGATGCAGAAGTGAAGTTTAGAATAAATGAAGTAGGAAAGGTGCTGGGAGGAATGAAAAAAGTGTTTAAAATGTCGTTCGCTTAGAATGGATGTAAAGAGAAGGCTGTATGAGGGTGTTGTGGTACCGACTGCATTATATGGGGCTGAAACATGGAATATGGGTGTAGCAGAGAGGAAAAGTTTGAATGTAATGGAGATGAGATGTCTGAGGAGTATGTGTGGAGTGACGCGTATGGATCGGGTGCGAAATGATGAAGTGCGAAGGAGAACTGGAGTTGTTCGGGAGATGGCTGGCAGAGTTGAGCAGAGGGTGTTGCAATGGTTTGGGCATATGGAGAGAATGGATAATGAGCGATTGGTGAAAAAGATAACTAGATCTGATGTGAGAGGTGTAAGGCTGAGAGGAAGACCACGAATAGAATGGATGGACAGTGTGAAGAGAGTGCTGGATGCGAGAGGGATGTCTGTTGAGCAAGGAAGAGTGGCTGTGCGTGACAGAAATAAATGGAGAGAAATTGTGAATGAATAAGTGATGACGCAGCCCTGAGGGGATATTCTCCCGCATTTGGTCTGATCAGCTAGTCAGGTCAGGTGCGGGTAAGGGGATGGGTCTGTTATGATGTGGCAGGGGTAAACCAGTTCTGCTGTCGGGCCCTGCTGCGGATGTCACTGATTGCATTGCCCAGTTGACCCTTGTGCGGTGTGGTGCGGTGAGGATCTGTCCGTTCTCCCCTTTGGGGCTAAGATGCGAATGAATGTGTTTGAATGGATGAGTAAATGGAGAGTGAGTCATCCTGTCTCGGCTACCTCCCTTTCCTTGGGGGAAGCAGCCTAGGTATATAGATAGATAGATACATGGGTGAGACAGGAGGGTGGAAGAGTTGTTGATAGAGCACTGATGGACTATGTGATTGTGTCTAGGAATGTAATAGGAAAGTTGTTGGATGTGAGAGTTCTGAGAGGGGAGGGTGGAGGTATGTCTGACCACTACCTGGTGGAGGAAAAGTTAAGAGTAGGTAAGAGATGGGTGAGAGCTAAGACGGTTGGGTGTGGCAGGGAGGTTTTGAAAATGAGTGAGTTGGATAAAAGAGAGAAAATGATAGAGTATCAGGAGAAACTGAAAGATGAGTGGAATGCAGTGAAAGATCAGGAAAATGGCAGTGTGGAGGAGGAATGGCAGTTGTTTAACCCGTGCCGTCCCGAGGACGTACTTCCACGTCCTCACGTTTTGTCACAGCTAATCCCGAGGACGTACTTCAACGTCCTGCAATTGCAAGGTTCATAATTTCCACAATTTTCAATTTTCGCGAGTCATTTTTGGTACGTATACACGGGACACCTGCCTCAACAAGATGCCAGGCAGAGACAATGCCTTACCCAGCATGACCTCCTCCCCCCCCCTGCATGCCCTTTTCTCAGCAATTCACCTGTTATCAGTGACCTGGCCAGTATAGCCATGTCATGCCACGGTACGAAATTCAGGGCCAGAGTGATTCCCCAATCAATGCCAATGTGGAGGACAAACTTTACATAGCATTAGAGGAAGAAACAGTTAGAAATGATGATCAGGTAATGTGGCAAAAAAAGGTCAGGTATTAGCGAGTGAAACAATGCTTATAATGCCTATATTACTGCTTGAAAACCAATATACTTTTGTACTACATATAAATTCGTAACAGTAAATAAATAAATACCGTTTATGAGTGGTGTGAAATAGTTATCCTCCCATAGAACTCGTTTTCTTTGGCGCCAGCCTGATAGAAAACCCAGTAAAGTAAGGAGGCTCTCCTACCTGTAATGAGTATTTTAAACCTCAGGTGAGCGATTTCTCTATGAATTTTCGATGTTTCTCACCAAAAGCGAAAGTTTTAGCAAAAAAAAAAAAAAGGTCAAAAATTGCCCGGGATTGGGGGGTACCAGTGGTCAAAAAGTGGCCGGGACTGGGCGGGTTAAGAGTGCTGTGGCGGGGCATGCAGAAGAGGTGTGTGGTTTGAGACATGTGGGTGGTGTAAGAAAAGGTAGTGAATGGTGGTGCGAGGAAGTAAGTATGGTAGTGGCTAAGAGGAGACGTGCATATGAAGTATGGCTGCAGAGGAAGGATGAGGTGTCATATGAGAGGTATAAGGAAAAGAGGAATAGGGCAAGAAGGGCGTGCGTGATGCTAAAGTGGCAGCAGTTGAGAGGTGGGTAGGCGGCTGACTGAGAAATTTCAACAGAAGAAAATTTTCTGGAAGGAGGTGAAAAGGGTGTGAAAGGGAAAGTCTGGGAAGGAAGAGCGAGTAAAAGCAGAGGATGGAAGGATGTTAATTGAAATGGATGCAGTAAGGAAGAGATGGGCAGAGTATTTTGAAAGATTGTTAACCCGCGGCTTCCCGTCGACATACTTCCACGTCCTCATGTTTTGTCACTGCCAATCCCATTGACGTACTTCAACGTCCTGCAGTTGCAAGGTTCATAATTTCTACAATTTTCAAATTTCTCGCACGAGATATTCGATTCGCCCACCTACCCAAGCCTTCCCTACCTGCCGCCAGGCAGGCAGCATCCCAGACCCCGCGTGACCTGCGCTCGCCCTCGTCTCGGTCAATCACCTGTTAGCAGTGACCCAGGTCAGACATGGTGCGGAAAGGTCTCTCAGACGACGAAATAGCATCTGCCCTGGAGGCTTTCACTGGAGATAGTGATTCTCTACTTGATGATGATGTGGTGGATCGAGATTACGTCCAGCCAGAGGAAGAAATAACAAGCAGTGATGAGGAGGTCCCTTCACCCAGGAAAAAGCGGTATGTGACATATCGTAAGGCAAGGGAAGGCCAGCCTGCACCCAAACCACCTGCACGGACCTCTCTCCATCCCCTAGAGAGAGATTCTGATGAGGACGAGGACGAGGATGAGGATGAGGACGGCGGCTTAGGACGTGATGTTGCCTCGTGGTTGGGGAAGGAAAAAATCTCACCCCGAGGATCAGAAGGTGGGGCGAGAAGGCAAATAAGGTATGGTCCTAGTGTTTTGTCTGGGGAAGGCGAAAGTGGTGTGGTGGGAGTGTGGGGTGAAAAGGAAAGTGGTGTGGCAGGAGTGCGGGGTGAAAGGGAAAGTGGTGTGAGGGAGGCAGTATGAGCACGTGGTGCACGTAGGCCTAGGGGAGAGGAGGTGGAGCCACTCCCCAGCACGTCTTTCGCCACACAATATTCCCAAACTTCCTCCCCACAGCCCCAGGATGTGGGGAAAGGAAGGAAAGGGAAGGGAAAGGGTAAAGGAAAAGGGAGAGGGAAGAGAAGTGCGAGTGATGAAAGGCGCCGCTCTCCACCTCCCCAACCTCCCCCACCACCACCAATGTTGCGTTGTGCCTTCAGCCATGTTTCAGAGAGTACCATAACTTCCTACACTACTGAAACTGTGTGGGATGGCGATATGACGCTCAGTATAATGGTAAGGCTAGTCAGTATGTGCTAAGTCTTACTGTATATAAAGTTGAAACGGGTGTAATGTTTGCAGGAAAGTAATGTATAAGTTGAGAAATAGTGTAAGTTGAAAGAAGCGATATCAAAACTATACCCACTGTGTAAATCTGCGAAAATATGACACTCAGTATAACACTCTGGTCAGTAAATATGTGATAGCAAGAATATAAAGTGGAAACGGGTGTAATGTTAGCAGGAAAGTAACGTATAAGTTGAAAAATAATGTAAGTTGTAACAAATGATGTCACGAGTACACCCACTGTGTAAATCTGCGAAAATATTAAGCTCAGTAGAACATTCTGGTCTGTAAGTATGTGATAGGAATGATATAAAGTGGAAAAGGGTGTAATGTTAGTAGGAAAGTAATTTATAAGTTGAATACTAGTGTAAGATGAAACAAATGATATCGCGATAACACTCACTGTGTAAATATGCGATAATATGACGCTCAGTAGAATCGTAAGGTCTCCTATTATGTGATAGCAATTATATCAAGTGGAAACATGTGTAATGTTAGTGGAGAAGTATTATATAAGTACAAAAATAGGTTGTAAGTTGAAATAATACTCATAGCGACTTCACCCTCTGTGTTATTATGCGCTATTATTACGCTAAATATTTACGTAAGGCCTGAAACTATTTCAAAACAGTTCTCTAAAGTGGAAAAGTGTATAATGTTATTAGTAAAGTATTATGTAAGTTGAAAGAACATAATACGAGTTGAAACAATAGTCACAGCGAGTTCACTCACTACGTAAATAAGAGCTAACATTACGCTAAATGTTATCGAAAGGCCTGTGAATACGTAAAAACAGTTCAATAAAATGTAAAATGGTATAATGTTATTGGAGATGTATTATGTAAGTAGAAAAAATGATATGTATCATGATTCAGCAATGATAGTGATTCATCGTGAACAGTTTGGCCGATTTCGCTCGGTTCGCCCGATGGTACAATGCTTATTTCACCTCAGTATTTGTATAAAATCCAAGTTACTCTTGTATCACATGTTTTTATGTTTGTAATAAATACATATCTACTTACTTTCATTGGTTTCCCAGACTTATAATACCATAGAAAACGTGAGAGCCTCAGACCACCTACAGAGAACACGGTACCAGGTGTGATGAAGGTATACCTGTTTAGGCAACTTATGGACCCCGGTGAACACTTTCTTCGTGATTGACCATTGGTTCTGACCAAAAGCGAAAGTTTTAGCAAAAAAAATTTGGGTCCAAAAATGGTCGGGATTGGGGGGTACCAGTGGTGAAAAAGTGGTCGGGACGGGGCGGGTTTAATGTAGAGGAGGAAAGGGTGGCTGAGATTGTGGCGGATGGAAGGGTGCATCAAATAAATGTGTTGAGAAAGTTGAAGAAGGAGGAAGTGGAGAAGGCAGTAAAGGCGATGAAAACAGGGAAAGCTGCAGGTATGGATGGGTGTGCTGTGGAATGCCTGAAGGGTGGTGCAGTGACTATTGTTGACTGGTTAGTAAGATTGTTGAATGTGTGCTTTGTGAACGGTATGGTGCCAATTGACCGGGCAAGTGCTTGTGTGGTCCCGTTGTATAAAGGCAAGGGTGATAAATATGAATGTACTAGCTTTAGGGGTATAAGTCTGTTGAGTGTTGTAGGTAAGGTGTATGGTAGAGTGTTAATTATGAGAGTTAGAGAGGGTTTAGAGGGAGTGATTGGTGATGAGCAGTGTGGCTTTAGGAGAGGGAGGGGATGCATGGATCAAATGTTTGCCGTGAGACAAGTGTGTGAAAAGTATTTAGCAAAAGGCAAGGATGTCTTTGGGGCATTCATGGATTTAGAGAAAGCGTATGGTAGAATTGATAGGGAGGCTTTGTGGACTGTTTTAAGATTGTATGGACTTGATGGTAGGTTACTAAAAGGGGTGAAAAGTTTTATGTAAATAGTAGAGCGTGTGTAAGAGTAGGAAATGCTGTGAGTGATTGGTTTCCTGTGAGAGTGGGGCTGCAACAGGGATGTGTGATGTCGCCTTGGTTGTTTATTATTTATATGGATGGTGTTGTAAGGGAGGTGAATGCAAGAGTTTTAGGTGGAGGTCTGAGTCTGGTGAATGTTGATGGTGGAGAGTGGAATCTGAAACAGCTGCTGCTTGCAGATGATACTGGCTGGTGGCTGATTCAGAGGAGAGACTGAGACAGTTGGTAGAGGAGTTTGGAAGGGTATGTGAAAGGAGGAAATTGAAAGTAAATGAGAGTAAGAGTAAAGTGATGAGGTGTACAAGGTTGGCAGATGGTAGGGGGATGAATATAGTTTTGAATGGTGAGTTGCTTGAGGAGGTAGCGTGTTTTAAATATTTAGGGTCACTTGTTGCTGTGGATGGAAGAATAGATGCAGAAGTAAAGTTTAGAATGAATGAAGTAGGAAAGGTGCTGGGAGGAATGAAAAAAGTGTTTAGATGTCATTCACTTAGAATGGATGTAAAGAGAAGGCTGTATGAGGGTGTTGTGGTGCCGACTGCATTATATGCGGCTGAAACATGGAATATGAGTGTAGCAGAGATGAAAAGTTTGAAAGTAATGGAGACGAGGTGTCTGAGGAGTATGTGTGGAGTGACGTGTATGGATCGAGTGTGAAATGATGAAGTGCGAAGGAGAATTGGAGTTGTTCGGGAGATGGCTGATAGAGTTGAGCAGAGGGTGTTGCGATGGTTTGGGCATATGGAGAGAATGGATAATGTGTGATTGGTGAAAAATATAACTAGATCTGATGTGAGAGGTGTAAAGCTGAGAGGGAGACCATGAATAGGATGGATGGACAGTGTGAAGAGAGCGCTGGATGCGAGAGGGATGTCTGTTGAGCAAGGAAGAGTGGCTGTGTGTGACAGAAATAAATGGAGAGAAATTGTGAATGAATAAATGATGATGCATCCCTGAAGGGATATTCTCCTGCATTTGGTCTGATCAGCTAATCAGGTCAGGTGTGAGTAAGGGGATGGGTCTATTATGATGATTATGATGTGGCAGGGGTAAACCAGCTCTGCTGTCGGGCCCTGCTGCGGATGTCACTGATTGCACTGTGCAGTTGACCCTTGTGTGGTGTGGTGCAGTGAGGATCTGTCCCTTCTCCCCTTTGGGGCTAAGATGCGAATGAATGTGTTTGAATAGATTAGTAAATGGGGAGTGTGTCGTACTGTCTCGGCTACGTCCCTTTCCTTGGGGGAAGCAGCCTAGGTGTATATATATATATATATATATATATATATATATATATATATATATACAGTATATATATATATATACACCGGTATATGGAGAGAGAGAGAGAGAGAGAGACAGACAGACAGACAGACAAACAGAATACATTTTTCACAACCTTCTCTTTAACTACTCCTATACCCGTTAAGATTGTGCCTTATGCAAGACAAATGCATGATATGTGTAATAGCTGTGAAAGATATCAGTATGACTGATTTCTGAATTGCAACAATAAAGTAAGAATACAAATTAATACCAGTATCTAATTAGGTAAAAAAGGTAGTTTCTGGTGGAGCAGGCTGGAAATTGAGTAAGCTCAGAAGCACAGAATGCAAATAGACTGCAAATTTTATTCAAATCCTGTCCACAAATACATAAGATTACTCTGTGTTCTCTTAACCCGTTATGTCCCGATCACTTTCGCACCTCTGACACCCCTCAGTCCCAACCATTTTTTTGATTTTTTTTTTTTTTTTTTTTTGGCTAAAACCTCTGCTTTTGGTGAGAAACATCGAAAATTCATAGAGAAATCACTCACCTGAGGTTTAAAATACTCGATACAGGTAGGAGTACCTCCTTACCTTACAGGGTTTTCTATCAGGCTGGCTGCAAAGAAAACGAGTTCTATGGGAGGATAACTATTCCACACCACTCCTAAATGGTATTAATTTATTTATTTGGTACGAATTTATATGTAGTATGAGAGTATATTGGTTTTCAAACAGTAATATAGGCATTATAAGCATTGTTTCACTCACTAACTCATCACCATTCCTGACCTTCTTTTGCCACATTACCTGATCATCATTTCTGACTGTTTCTTCCTCTAATGCTATGTAAACTTTGTCCTCCACATTGTCATCGATTGGGGAATCACTCTGGCCCTGAATGTCTTTATTGGCCAGGTCACTGGTAACAGGTGAATTGCCAAGACAATGGCATGCAGGGGGGAGGAGGTTATGCGGTGTAAGGCATTGTCCCTGCTTGGCATCTTGTAGTTACAAAAAATCATGCACGAAAAATGATAATTGTGCAAATTAGGGACCTTGCAATTGCAAAACGTACCAGTACGTCGATGGGACTGGCAAATGCAAAATGTTGCAACGTATCCATACATCGATGGGACGTCTCGGGTTAATGAATATCTTTGGTTAGCACTACTCTCTCATGTGTTATTATCTTACTGATTTCATAGCTGCTAAAGTACCGTCTTATACAGGTTCATCCTCATTGGCTCCTTTTGAATTTTGAAATACAAGACTGCCTTTCAACATTTACCTTTGTTTACTCTTACGAGGTATTGTCTGTGAATACTAAATGCCATAAGAAGATGATGAAGTATATTCTTTGCCCCATGATGAGTGACCACCTTTATTACTTATAATTTCTTGAACAACAAGAGAATCCATAAGTTTCCTTTTTTGAAAAGAGAAAAACTGCTGAAGAACAAATATGACTGATTACAGCAGGATTTTAACATAACAAAAGCATACATTATAGAATGAACATTCCTGAGTATTCAAAGCCCGTGATAA